>NC_142008.1:114102506-114212844 GCF_049901715.1 Pseudonaja textilis
TTCTAATTTCTAAATAACCCAAGACTGTCAAGATCCAGACTTTCCCTTCCATGGCTCCTGGCAAACCCTTAAGTGCTAAATGGAAAGGAAGAATTCTGAACCAAATGGCATCAAATTCCATGAAGTGGACAAAGACGTTGACTTGTCTCCACTTAGAGAGGGCATCCCTGAGGAATGCTGTATATCCAGTTGTTGAGAACTGTTGTGATATAACAACACAAATTCCCTCTGACAAGCATAGGAGGAAAGTCCTCATGAAACTCTCTCCATTATCTGTGTCTGAAGAAAAGAGGCCAATCAGGGTCCATCTGAAATGGAGGAGCAATTGGACAATTGCTGGGTACTGGATCCCTTCTTTGGGGAGCATCTGGTGGAAAAAGGGAATCTGCTTTTATCACTCAGAGCCTCTGAAGCAGCTACAACACTCATCTGAAAAAGCAACAAAGAATGCTGTGTTATATTTGGGATCAGGACAAATCCTAAATATTTGCTTTTGGGAGTCCAGCCTGGTCCTCTTGAACATATTACAATAATTTATGATTGATTAGCTATTAAGCTATATCAAAATGAATATTGTAGAACACAAAACATTAATAAGTTGGCGTATAAAAACAGAATGCAAGAATAAATTCAGTAAGAAAGAATAAGATTAAAGAATGTAAATCACTTTTGGATTTCCCCTATAATTTATCACAATCAGGCCTACGTATCCCAATCTCAACTGAACCGTTTCGCTCAAATAAGGGGCTTTATTATATTAAACTTTTGAATTCTGACTGCCCAGGGAATAGTTGATTTTAATATGTGAATCCCAGTAGGTCATTTGTCTAAAGTCTAATGTACTGTCCAAATTACTGATCTCCTTTTTTTTTTTGAAAACAATTTTATTGGTTTTTTAACAAACAAACAAAACAAACAAAACATAAAAGCATCAGCTCTCTTCCATACTTATATACAAACAGTGTGTCGGTTGGTTCATCAGTTTTGTGCATTCATTTTGTAGTCACAATTACAATTACATTACATAATAACTCTTATTATCAATCCAAACTTATATATCCTCATATTATTAAAAAAAAAATCATTTGACTATACTTTTATTCATTCATGCCTTATGAGATAACTATAATTTAAGTAATTTATTCTATAAAGATCATATAATCATACCAATTCTATCCTAAAAAAAAAGAAAAAAAACACTTTATAAATGTAATGTCAAATAGCAAAAGAAAAAAGAAAAAAAAGTCAATAATATTCCTTATTACCTAACATTCTAAATATTCTATTTTTGTATTTCATCGTCCAGCCATTGATTGAAAAGGTCCCAAATTGTATAAAATTGTTTATCTTCTTGCTCTCTAATTTCAAATGTCAATCTACTCATCTCAGAACATTCCAATATTTTCTTAATAACTTTTTCCTGCAATGGAATTTTCTCATTTTTCCAATTTTTTGCAAATACAATCCTAGCCGCAGTTAATACATTTACAATCAAATATTTCAAATCTTTACTATAAACATCTGGTAAGATTCCCAATAAGAAAAGCTCCGGTTTCAAATCTATATGTTTCTTTGTCATTTTTTCCAACCACATGCGGATTTTAGTCCAATATTTTCTAGCGTCCTCACAAGTCCACCACATATGGTAATATGAACCAGGTATCTGATGACATTTCCAACATTTTTCCGATTTGTTCTTAAACATTCTTGCTATCCTTGTCGGGGGAAAATGCCACCTGTAAAACATCTTATACAAATTTTCTTTATAAGCTGTAGACATTGTCATTTTATAATTTTGCGACCATAATTTCTGCCATTTCTCTAAGTCAATCCCATATCCAAAATTCCTCCCCCAAGCAATCATAGTTTCTTTAACTTGTTCTTCCTCTAGCTTAATTCCCAATAAGTAACCATATAGTTTTTTAATCATATTTTCATCAGTACCTGTCAAAATCTTATCTAAATCAGTCTGTTTATCATAAAATCCCTCTGTTTTGGAATCTTCATCATACCTTGAGTGTATTTGCACATATGAAAACCAATTCATCTGTATGCCTTGTTCCTCTAAGTTTTGTATCGATTTAAGTTCACCCTTTTCATCTAGTAATTCCCCATATCTAACTGTTTGTTCCTTTTTATAAATTATAGGATAAGAAAAAGCTTCTATCGTCGATAACCAAACTGGAATTTTCAAATAACATTGTTTTTTTATCTTCTCCCAGTTTAACCACAAAGACTCCCATATATAATGTCTTCTAAAATAGCCCTGTGTTTTGGTTCCCTTGTACCATAGAAAAGCATGCCAACCCAACAGCAAGTCATGACCTTCTAGTGTCAACAATCTAGTCTTCCTTAATGTTATCCATTCTTTAACCCACATCAAATTTGCAGCTTGATAGTACAACTCCCAATTAGGCAGGCCAAACCCTCCTCTAGTTCTAGCATCTTGCAAAAGCTTTAGCTTTATCCTCGCTTTCTTACCTTGCCATATATACTTCAACACAATTTTATTTAAGTCCTCAAAATAGTCTTTTCCGAGCCTAATTGGTATTGTTTGAAACAAAAATAAGATTCTGGGTAGAATATTCATCTTGATTGTTGAGATCCTCCCTATTAATGACAATTGTAAGTTTTCCCATTTCTTCAGATCTAGGGCTATCTGTTGTTTAAGTTTAATATAATTATTCTCTTTTAATGTACTACATCTTGGTGTCAAATATATCCCCAAGTACTTAACCTTGTTTGTAACTTGGATTTTCAACAAATCTGTCAATTCTTCTCTTTGTCTTAGTAACATATTCTTTGACAAGATCTTTGTTTTATCTTTATTTATTTTCAGACCGGCCACCTCACCATATGTCTCTATCTTTTCCAGCAGCTTCAAGGCTGTTTCTATAGGGTCTTCTAAAATAAGGACTAAGTCATCTGCAAAGGCTTGTAATTTAAATTCTTCCTTTTTGATTTTCATTCCTTTTATAGTTTTATCTTCTCTGATATTTCTATTCAACACTTCCAGAGTCAATACAAATAGCAAGGGAGAAAGGGGACATCCTTGTCTTGTGCCTTTTCTTATATTAATAGAATCAGTAAATTCTCCCTCTATCATTACCTTTGCAGTTTGCTCATGATAAATTGCTTCTATTGTTTGGATAAATCTTCTGGCAAAGCCCATCTGTTCCAATAAAAGTAACATAAATCTCCAATTCACATTGTCAAATGCCTTTTGGGCATCTAAAAATATCAAAGCCATTTGCTTTTCAGGATGTGCCTCATAGTATTCCAAAGTGTCCAGAATTACTCTCATATTGTCTTTAATTTGTCTCTTTGGCAGGAATCCATTTTGATCTGGATGAATAAAACTATTCAAATATTTTTTAAGTCTTTCTGCTAGTATCGAAGCAAAAATTTTATAGTCTGCATTTAATAAAGAAATCGGTCTATAGTTCTTAATTTGCAGTAGATCAGCCTCATCTTTTGGAATAAGTGTAATATAAGCCTCTGACCATGTTTTAGGTATCATCTTCTTTGACATAGCTTCATTCATAACATCTTAAAGTGGAATGCTCAATGATTCTTGTAATATTTTATAGAATTCTGCAGGTAGCCCATCTGGACCTGGTGCTTTCCCATTATTTTGTTTCTTGAGTGTTTGACTTAGTTCCATCATTGTTATATTACTTTCTAACATTTCTTCAGTCTCTTTAGATATTTTAGGTAAGTTTGCATTCTGCAAGTACTGTTTAATTTTTTCCTCATCAATATTCTCTTTCTTGTATAGTTGTCCATAAAAGTCTCGAATAATTTCCTTTTTTTCTTTATTGCCATAACAGACTTGACCTTGATCATCTATTAACTGCGATATTTTCCTCGACTCTTTCTCCTTTCTCAGCTTATATGCTAGCCATCTACCTGGCTTATTTGCATCTTCAAAATAGTTCTGTTTAGCATTCCTAATCTTCTGTGCCAGTTCTTCTTTCTCTATTAAGTCCATTTTATGTTTAATTATATCCTGTTTCAATTTAATGTCTTTTTTCTGTGGCATTTTCTGTAACTCTTTTTCTTTTGTGCTCATCTTCCAGGGCTTTAGTGGCTTGCCTTTTCCTAGCATTCTTTTTTCTTATATAATCTATTATCAAACCTCTCACATATGCCTTCATTGTGTCCCAAACATTCTGCGCTGAAGTATCTTCTTTTCTATTTTCTTTAAAGAAAAAGGCAAGTTCTTTCTCGAGCCGTTGTATAAAGTCCTTCTCCTTTAGGATAGTATTATTTAACGTCCATCTCACTCTTTTTTTTTTGGCCCTTCCATTTAATTATCAATGGGTTGTGATCTGCCCAAGTACTTGCTTCAATGTTTATTTCTTGAATACTAGATATTAATTCCGTTGAGATCCAGATCATATCTAATCTGGACCATGATAGGTGTCTATTTGAATAAAAAGTATATTGTTTGGTTTTGGCGTTTCTTTCTCTCCATATATCTTTTAAAATTAGTTCGTCTGTCATTTTAAAAAAGGATTTAGGAAGTATCTTTCTATTATGCTTTGCTGTTGTTGCTATATAGTCTAATTTATTGTCCACGATTCCATTAAAATCTCCCATCATAATTATATTAGCATAGTCCAGTCCAGTTATTTTCATATGTAATTTTTTATAAAATTCTTCTTGTTTATCATTTGGGGCGTAAATTGCAATCAAAAGTATTTTTATATTATTATCCATCATTTCCACCATTAATATTCTTCCATCTTCATCAGTGTAGATCAGTTTTGCGGGGATAGCCTCTTTAATATATAAAACCACTCCTCTTTTCTTACATTGAGTCAAAGAAGTAAATAATTTCCCTAATTTTGGCTGCACTAACAATTGTTCATGTTGTTTTTTAATATGTACTTCTTGTAAGCAAATTATTTCAAACTTTAATTTCCCTAATTTATGAAAAGTCTTCCTTCTCTTAGCAGCTGAATTCAGTCCGTTTATGTTCATTGTAATCAATGCTCATGATGATATTTTATATTTAGACTTGGCGGGTCTCATACATCTTGGTTCACGTTGATCTTTGATATCCACCTGTCCACCTACTACGCCTTCTTCTTTTTTCATCTCCATTTGTTCCTCTTGGGATTCAGTTAATAAGACCTCTTTTTCTGCCTCTTCCTCTCTCCTTCCAAAAAAATCTGCGTAGAAGATTTCTGCTTTCTCAACTGAATCAATTCTATATCTCTGTTCTTGCCATATAAACATCAATCCTTCTGGGATCAGCCATCTGTAATTCACCTCCTTTTTCAATAACACTTTGGTCAGAAATCGATATTCTCCTCTCATCTCTCTCACTCTTCTAGGTATTTGTTTTAGGACCAGGATTTCTTTACCTTTGTATTTCAACATCTTCTCTCTTGCCGCTTGTAAAATTTGTGTCTTAATGGATTTTTTAGTAAATCTAATGTGAACTTCTCTGGGTAGGTTATTTCTCATCGCATATCTTGTGGAAACTCGGTATATCTCATCTACTCCATCCATCATCTTTTCCTCTGTTGTTTCCAAAGCATCAGCCAAGATTTCTATCATTATCGCAGCCAAGTCTTGCCCTTTTTCTTCCTCTATATTTTGGAATCTAAGATAAAATTCGGACCTCTCCATCTCCCACTTCAACATCCCGCTTTTTTCTTGTTCAACCACCATTAATCTAGTATGAATATTTCCAATCTTCTCCTCTCTTCGTTTACCCTCTTCTTCAACTTTTTGAATTCTCACATCATACTTCACCATCATCTGTTGGATATTTTCCACCTTTTCTTCAGTCTTCCCTGTTCTTTGTTCAATGATATCTATTTTTATCTTAAGGTCTTGAATTCCTTGCATGATCATCAGTAAAGTTACTTTTTCTTGTTCTTTATCTTGCTTTGACATTACCTGCGTTGAACGTTGTCCTCCAGGTGGTGAGGAAGCAGAAGGAGATATGGAAGCACTCGGGGGTATGAGTTTCCTACTCATTTTAGGTGGTTCAAAATCTTCAGATTCTTTCAAATTTTAATCCAATTAAAAACGTAGCCAATTATAATCCAAAGTGGAAAAGTCCAGCAGCAAAAAGTCCAGTAGTGAGGGAGAGAGAAAAAAAGAAAAAAGAGGAAAAAAAAGGAAATTCTTCAGGTTCTTCCTGACCCTAATCCAATTATAGAGTAATCCAGGATAAAAAATAAAAATAAAAAGAAGCGAGCCCAGTAATAATAATAATAAAAAAAAGAACAAAGCAAGAGAAGAAGAGAAGAAGAAAAAAAAAAGAGGGAGTATCTTCAGGTTCTTCAAACCTTAATCCAGTTAGAAAATCCCAATTTAAAAAGAAAAAAAAAAGGAGACCAAAATAATCCAGGAGCATAAATAGAAAAAACAAAAATCCCAATAAAAAGGAAGAAAAAATAAAAGTAAAAATAAAAAAATTCTAAGGCTTCCCCTTGAAAATAAAAAGTAAAAATAAAAACATTGCTAAAATAAGAATTTACAATAATGCTAGTGGGGGGGGGGGGGGTAGTGGAATTAAAAAAAGGAATTTAAGAGAAAGAAACAACACACTGCACTCTGTTTAATTGTCCAAGGCTTTTGTTATGGCTCACTTCCCTTTCCCACAGGCTTCAAAGTCAAGCCATAAATATTTAATTGTTGATAGAAATCCAGAAGAGCACCTGTAATAATACTGCGCTCTTCCCTCTATCTTATCACAAGAATGTCCTTGAGAAGGAGCCTTTCATAATTCTCTCCACTTCAAGTAAAACTTCAAGCCTCTAGTTGGCAGTGTTACAAAGTTTCTTAGTTCTCACTTTCCCCCCTCCTCTCACAAAGAGATAATTAAAGTTCAAAAAAAAGAACAAGAGATATATACATATATATACAAAAAGAGAAATAACCAAAGGGAGCCTCTAGCCTAAAAAAAAGTTAAAAAGAAAAAAAAGGAGATCCAAGGGAGAATGAAATATATGTAGAAAGAGAAAAAAAAAACCAGTCCGGTTATCTACTAAGTAACAATAAAGTCCGGTAACAAAAAAAATAAAAATAAAAGTAAAACCTCGCTTTGACGTCTCCCTTAAAAAAACGCCGCCAATTCAGTTTTGTCAAAAATCACACAGATTTCTTCTAACAGTCAAAGTGTCCTTTCAAACCTCAAAATATTAAAAAAAAAAAAAAAGCAGTTTCTCACCCAGCTGACACACTTTCTCTTTCAGCCTCTTCCTTTCCGGAGCTGCCCCGACTTCAGCAGCATGGGGGCTGCCTCTTCGCTGCCAGCAAAAGGGACTTCTCCTGGATCATCCAGGGACTTTGCAGTGTCCCTGGGATCCACAGGGTATGCCCCTTATGATAACCATCCCTACGGGACAGTTTAGGTCCGTTTGGACCGGCCAGGGGCGAAGATATCGGCTGCAATCGTAGAGCTCGATTGCAAGCCGTATCGTCTCGGCGCCAGCTCCTCCCCTCTCTTCTGGAGGTGTTTTTAATATTCCTTCAAAGATATTCAGATCTTGGAAGCAAAGTGAAGGAATAAAAGGGTCTTCACCTGTTTTCTATGACTGTGTTTGTTTTGCATCCCACCCTAGGTCATCACATTTTGTTTCCAGCCACCCCTTCAATTTGCTTCTGCTTTTTGTGGGGTGACCATGGATCAGCTCCAAGCAGACAATGCCAAGTTAAGCCAGCAAGTGGCTCTTTTGACTGCACAGATTGCGTAGATGCAAGCTGTCCGGCCATGCCACAAATGCTCAGTAGCAGTGCTGGATAACTTTGATGGATTGCTGGCCCACTTTCCATCATTTTTGGGGCAATGCCAGCTTTATATGAGCCTTCAGCCAGAGGACTTCCCCACTGACAGGGATAAGGTGGGTTTTTTGATTAGTTTGTTGTCAGGCTCTTCTGCCTCTGTTGACCCAGACTGACCAGATGTTGGACAATTATGCCATTTTGCCATTAATTTCAGGCCATGTTTGAGGACCCTGTTCGGGCTCAAACAGCAAACAGACATTTGAGAGAATTGAAGCAGGGGCATGGCTTGCTCATGGATTACATTGCTAACTTTTGGGTGGTCACCCAGGATTTACAATGGAATGAGGCAGCACTGCTAGACCAGTTCCAGGAGGGTTTGTTGTTGGAGCTCCTAGACAAGATAACATGCATTGAATGCCCTCGCATCCTGCAGGAGCTCATGTATCTGTGTCTTCGTATCAATGCCAGGCTTCAGCAGCAAGGGGCATGACGATGGACAGAGACTGCATCCATTCCCAGCAAGACCATGCCTCTGGTGGAAGTGTCTCTGGAACAGTCCATGCAATTGGGGGCTGCCTGCCCTTGCCTGACACAAGTGGAAAAGGATAGGCATCGTTGTGATGGTTTATGCCTCTATTGTGGCAATCAAGGCCATTTTGTGGCCAAGTGTCCTTCTAAGACACCGACAGCAGTGACATCAGTGGTGGCACGAAATGAGCATTGCCTGGCCTATGGGGGTCTGTAGGTTGGGTTCCAAGGTCCTCAGGCCTTCTATCCTTACCATCTTTGCCATCATTGCCATCCTTGCCATCATCGCCATCTTTGACATCTTTGATATCTCCACCACAGTCATCATTGGTGAAGCATCTTGTGCTGACAGCAAGTGTGTTCGTGCCTGGTCAGGGAGCAGTGGAGATCCAAGCCTTGGTCAACTCAGGGGCCATAGCCAATTTCATGGATGCTCATTCTGTGGAGCAGTGGTTCATTCTCCAGCAACAGGTGTCCCTTAGTATAATGGTGGAGATGATTGATGGTTGGCCCCTTCATTTGGGACCTGTGGTTGCTGCAACCAAACCCATTCACATGCATATTGGGCAACATGTGGAGGAAGCCGTGTTCTACATTTCCTCAGTACCTCATTTTCTGGTGGTTCTGGGTTGCAGTGGTTATGGGCCAATGATCTGCAGATCATCTGGTTGTCTGAAGCTGTGCAGTTTATTGATAGCAAGTATGCCAACCATTGCTTGCACTCCTGTGCAGGGGGTTTGGCTATGCCCCTGGACTTGGATCTATCTCCAGAGTTGGTGGACTTTGCTGATGTATTTGGGGAGAAGGAGGCAGATCAGTTGCCTCCTCATTGGTGATATGACTGTCCAATTGACTTGTTACCAAATGTGAAATTGCCGGTGGGTCGGATATACTCCTTGACGGAACCGAGTTGGCTACGTTGTGGGATTTTATTGAAAAGAACCTCTGGAAAGGGTTTATCTGGCCTTCTACCTCCCCGTTGGCTGTACTGATGATTTTTGTTAAAAAGAAATCAGGGCAGCTATGTCTGTGATGTGATTACCGCAAGTTGAATGCAATCACAGTATGGAATCAGTACCTGCTTCCCCTCATCCCTGAACTGATTGAGCAGCTTCATCAAGCTAAAATCTTCACAAAGTTGGACTGACATGGGGCCTACAAGCTGGTTCATATTCATGCAGGAGATGAGTGGAAGATGGCTTTCCAGGTGAGGTACGGTCAATTTGAGTATACCATGATGCCTTTTGGATTAACTAATGCTTCAGCTGTGTTTATGCATTTTTTTTTAAATAATTTTTTTTTATTTTTTAATAACAAACATAAGCATACATAACAAAATAAACATAAACATAACACAAAAAACATAAAAATATCCTTCTTCATAAATTTACATACAGTGCATCGATTGGTTTACCACTTTTTTTTGTGCATCCATTTCCTAGTCACTAGTATAATTATATTACATAATAGCTCATATTATCAATCAATAATTGTATAACCTAATATCATCACTAGAAAAAAATCATTTATAATTTTGTTAATTCATATTTTAACGAGATAACTATAATTTGCTTAATTTATTTTGCAATAAATCATAAGATCATACCAAATCTACCTTAATAATGTTTTATAAAGATAATATTAAGAAAAAAATTTTTTTTTTATGCTAAATCTGAATATTCTATCATTATGTTTTATTATCTAACCATTGATAAAAAAGATCCCAAACTTCATAAAATTGTTTATCTTCTTGTTCTCTAATTTCAAATGTCAATTTACTCATTTCAGCACAATCCAATATTTTCTTAATAATTTCTTCTTCTGATGGAATTTTCTCACTCTTCCAGTTCTTAGCAAATACAATCCTAGCCGCTGTTAATATATTTACAATCAAATACTTCAAATTTTTATTATATATATCAGGTAAGATTCCCAATAAAAAATCTCTGGTTTCAAGTCTATATGTGTCTTTATCATTTTTTCCAACCATATGCGGATTTTAGTCCAATATTTTCTAGCGTCCTCACAAGTCCACCACATATGGTAGTATGAGCCAGGTATCTGATGACATTTCCAACATTTTTCCGATTTGTTCTTAAACATTCTTGCAATTCTTGTCGGGGAAAATGCCACCTGTAAAACATCTTATACAAGTTTTCTTTATAAGCTGTTGACATTGTCATTTTATAATTTTGAGACCACAATTTTTCCCATTTCTCCAAATCAATCCCATATCCAAAATTCTTCCCCCCCCAAACAATCATCGTTTCTTTAACTTGTTCCTCCTCTAATAAAATTTCCAACAAATAAGTATATAATTTTTTAATCATTTTTTCATCAGTACCTGTCAAGATCCTGTCTAAATCAGTCAATTTATCATAAAATCCCTCCGCTTTAGAATCTATAAGATACCTTGAATGTATTTGCGCATATGAAAACCAATTCATCTTTATGCCTTGTTCTTTTAGTTTTTGCATTGTTTTAAGTTCACTCTTTTCATCCAATATTTCCCCATATCTAACTGTTTGTTCCTTCTCATATATTATAGGATAAGAAAAGGCTTCAATAGTTGATAACCAGACTGGGATTTTCAAATAACATTTTCTCTTAATTTTCTCCCAATTCAACCATAAAGACTCCCTTATATAATGCCTTCTAAAATAGTCCTGCGATTTAGTTCCCTTATACCACAGAAAAGCATGCCATCCCAGTAATAAATCATGCCCCTCTAGTGTCAACAATCTAGTCTTTTTTAATGTTATCCAATCCTTAACCCACATTAAATTTGCCGCTTGGTAATACAACTCCCAATTCGGAAGGCCAAAACCTCCTCTAATTCTAGCCTCTTGCAGAAGTTTTAATTTTATTCTGGCTTTCTTACCTTGCCATATAAACTTCAACACAATTTTATTTAAATCTTCAAAGTAATCTTTACCAAGCCTAATTGGTATGGTTTGGAATAAATATAAAATTCTGGGTAAAATATTCATCTTGATTGTTGAGATTCTACCTATCAATGACAGTTGTAGATTTTCCCATTTTTTCAAATCAAATGCTATCTGTTGTTTAAGTTTAATATAGTTATTCTCTTTCAATGTAGTACATCTTGACGTCAAATATATCCCCAGATATTTAACCTTATTCGTAACTTGAATTTTCAATAAATCTGCCAATTCATCTCTTTGTTTTAATAACAAATTCTTTGTCAAAATCTTTGTTTTATCTTTGTTTATTTTCAAGCCGGCCATCTCACCATAAATCTCTATCTTTTCCAGTAGCTTTAAAGCTGTTCCTAGAGGATCTTCCAAAATAAAAACCAAGTCATCCGCAAAGGCTTGCAATTTAAATTCCTCCTTCTTAATTTTCATTCCTTTTATATTTGGATCCTCTCTAATGTTTCTATTCAGCACTTCCAAAGTTAATACAAATAACAAAGGTGATAATGGGCAACCTTGTCTTGTGCCTTTTCTTATATTAATAGAATCTGTAAAATCTCCCTCTATCATCACTCTTGCCGTTTGTTTATCATATATGGCTTCTATTGCTTGAATAAATTTTCTAGCAAAGCCCATCTGTTCCAATAACAAAAACATAAATCTCCAATTCACATTATCAAATGTTTTTTGGGCATCTAAAAATACCAAAGCCATTTGTTTTTCAGGGTGTGCCTCGTAATATTCCAAAGTGTCCAGAATTACCCTCATATTATCCCTAATTTGTCTCCTTGGCAGGAATCCATTCTGGTCAGGATGAGTAAAGTTATTTAGATATCCTTTGAGTCTTTCTGCCAAAATGGAAGTAAAAATTTTGTAATCTGCATTCAGTAAAGAAATAGGTCTATAGTTCTTAATTTGTGATGGATCAGCCCCTTCTTTTGGAATAAGTGTGATATAAGCTTCTGACCATGTTTTAGGTATTTTCTTATTTAACATGGCTTCATTCATAACTTCTAACAATGGAGTGCTCAACGATTCTTGTAATGTTTTATAAAATTCTGCCAGGAGCCCATCTGGGCCTGGTGCTTTTCCATTATTCTGCCTATTAAATGCTTCCGTTAGTTCCATCATTGTTATGGTACTTTCTAACATTTTTTCAGTCTCTTCAGATATCTTGGGTAGGTTAGCATTTTGTAGATAAAGCTTAATTCTTTCCTCATCAAAATCCTCCTGTTTATATAATTGTCCATAAAAGTCTTGGATAATTATCTTTTTCTCCTTATTACCATAACACATTTGACCTTGATCATCTATTAACTGCACTATTCTCCTAGATTCTTTCTCCTTTCTCAATTTATATGCTAGCCATTAGGAGAAGGCGGAGCCACATTGCTGCGATACAGCTGCAATCTTGGGGCTCTGAGATTGCAGCTGATATCTTTGCCCCTGGTTGGTCCTAATGGACCTAAACCGTCCCGTAGAGACGGTGATAGTAAGGGGCGCGTTCTGTTGATCCCAGGGACATCGCAAAGTCCCTGGCTGATCCAGAAGAAGCCCTTTTACCATCGGCGGAGAGGCAGCCCTGGCTGCTGAAGCTGTGACAGCTCCGGAAGAAAGAGACTGAAAGAGAACGTGCATCGGCTGGTGAGAATTTTTTTTTTTTTCTCGGGGATTCAAGGACACTCTAAAATGAGAAGAATCCTGTAAGACTTTGGACAAAAACAGATGGAACTGATTTAGCGGTGATTTATTAGAGAGAATGTCAAATTGAGGCTTGGCTTTTTACTTTTACTTTGCTTTCATTGAACTTCCATTGTGATCTAGTAACTGTAACTAGACTGGTTTTTCCTTTTATATTCTTCTAATTTTTCTTTCTTTTTTCTCCCTTTTGACTGTTAATAGTTTTTTTTTTTAGAATAGAGGCTCCCTTTAGTATTTTTTTTTAAAATATATATATATATATACATGTATATTTCCCTCTTTTTACTAGGCTTTTTTGGGAAAGAAGGGGGAGTGGATTAAAGAAACTTTGTAACACTGCCAACTAGAGGCTTGAAGATATTTTATTGAAAGTTGAAAGAGCTGTGAAGGAATCCTTTCTCAAGGACACTGGAACTTGATTAGATAGAGGGAAGAACACAGGAGAATGTTTTAACAGGTGTTCTTTGGAACTTCTATTATTGAGTACTTGAAGTTTGGCTTTGGAATTTGTGGAGAAGCCATAATAAGAGCCTTGGATAACTAAATAAGATGCAGTGTGCTTTCTTTCTTATCTTTCTTTAGCTGTTTCATCCCTCCTCCTCAACCCCACAGTATTTTGTAATATTTGTATATCTATTTTCTTTTTCTTTTGTTTGACTTTATTTTTAATTTTTAAACGTACTTTTTTTTTTTTTAAGGGAAAGCCTCAGAATAGTTTTTCTTTTTCTTTTTGCTTATTGGGATTTTTGCCTTTTCTATTTTCTATTTTCATTTTTTATTTACTTTTATGGTTATTTTTTTTAATTTTTTGAGACTCTACAATTGGACTAGGGTGTGAAGAACCTGAAGAATTCTTTCTTTTTCCTTTTCTTTTTTTTGATTATTGCTTTTTAATATTATTGGGTCTTACTCTCTTTTTCTTTTTTACTATTCTTAATTTTTATTTTTGAATCATAATTGGCCATTTTACAATAGGATTAAGGTTTAGAAGAACCTGAAGAATCTCCTTCTTTTTTTTTTCTTTTTAATCTTCTTTTTCTCCTTCTCTTTTTAATTCTGGACTCTTTATTTTTTATTGGCTTTTTAAAATGTTTTTCTTCTTCCCAATTGGATTATAATTGGCTACCCTACTGATTGGATTAAAGGAGCTTAAAGATCTTGAGTTATTCAAATGAGTAAGAAAACTTTACCTTCTGGCAGTTCAACTTCTGCTCCTGCTTCTCCATCAACTGGAGGACGACTATCAATAATGGCGAAGCAAGATAAAGTACAAATGGATCTAGCGATGATTATACAAGGAATAAAAGAACTCAAAACAAGCATTGACCAAAGAACAGAGAGTATTGAACAAAGAATTGCAAAGACTGATGAAAAAATTGAAAACTTTCAACAGATGATGGCAAAACAGGAGGAGAGACTCCAAAAAATTGAGGAGAAAGATAAACAAAGAGATGAGACAATTGGAAATATTGTTAGCAAATTAACAACGGTGCAACAAGATGTAACTGGGATGTTGAAGTGGGAGATGGATAGGTCAGAATTTTATCTCAGATTTCAAAATATTGAGGAAGAAAAAGGACAGGATTTGGCGGCTGTAATGATAGGAATTCTGGCTGGAGCTTTGGAGATAACAGAGGAAAAGATGATGGACGGAGTAGATGAGATATATCGTGTTTTCACAAGATATGCAATGAGGAATAAGCTACCAAGGGAGATCCATGTCAGATTTACTAAAAAGACTATTAAAACACAAATATTACAAGTCGCAAGAGATAAGGGGCTGAAATATAAAGGTAAAGAGATTATGGTTTTAAAACAAGTCCCCAGAAGAGTGAGAGAGATGAGAAGAGAATATCGATTCTTGACCAAAAAATTATTGGAAAAAGACGTGAATTATAGATGGTTGATCCCCGAAGGATTAATGTTTATATGGCAAGAACAAAGACATAGAATCGACTCAATTGAGAAAGCAGAAATATTCCACAACGAATTTTTTGGAAGAAGAGAAATAGAGACAGAAAAAGAGACCTTTGCAATTGAGCCTCAAGAAGACCAGATGAGACCGGGGAAAGAAGAAGGTGCGGTAGGTGGACAAATGGAGACCAAAGAACAATGTGAAGTAAGATCCACAAGAACTGTTAGACCTAAATATAAAACATAACCATGGAAGAAAAAAAATTGATTTCTATGAATATAAATGGATTGAACTCTGCTATTAAAAGAAGAAAAATCTTTCATAAATTAGAGAAGTTAAAATTTGATATAATTTGCCTACAAGAAGTACATATTAAAAAACAACATCAACGATTATTGGTAAGACCAAAACTGGGGAAAATTTTTACTTCCTTGACTAACTGTAAGAAAAGAGGAGTGGTCTTGTATATTAAAGAAACTATTGTAGCAAAATTGGTTTATACTGATGAAGATGGAAGAGTATTAATGGTTGAAATAGTGGATAACAATATAAAAATATTATTTGTTGCAATTTATGCTCGAACGATAAACAAGAAGAATTTTATAAAAATTACATATGAAATTAATTGGACTGGACCATGTCAATATAATTATGATGGGAGATCTTAATGGAATTGTAGATAATAAATTGGACTATACAGCGACAGCATTAAAACAAAATAGAAAGACTCTCCTAAATCCTTTTTAAAATGATAGATGAATTAAATTTAAAAGATATATGGAGAGAAAGAAATGGTAAAACGCAGCAATATACTTTTTATTCAAATAGACATTTATCATGGTCCAGAATAGATATGATTTGGACCTCATCAGAACTAATATCTAACATTCAAGAAATAAATATAGAAACGGGTATATGGGCAGACCATAACCCTATGACAATTAAATGGAAAGGACAAAGAAGAAGATCTAGATGGACATTAAATAATGCTATCTTAAAGGAAAAAGACTTTACACAATGGATGGACAAAGAATTGGCCTTCTTTTTCATTGAAAATAAAAAAGAAGATACTTCAATGCAGAATATTTGGGATACGATGAAGGCATATGCAAGAGGATTAATAATGGACTATACAAAGAAAAAGAATATTAGGAAGAGACAAACTATTAAAGCTTTAGAAGATGATTATAAAAAACTGGAAAAAGAATTGCAGAATATGCCACAGAAAAAAGATATTAAATTCAAAATGGATATAATTAAACACAAGATGGGTCAGGCGGAGAAAGAGGAGTTGACACAAAAAATTAGAAGTTCTAAACAGAACTATTTTGAAGAGCTGTGTTTATGCATTTTATGCATGATGTCTTCTGTGATTTATTGGATCAGTTCATGGTTATTTATCTAGATGACATTTTAATTTACTTGGCCTACCTGCAGGAACACTGGCAACGTGCGGCTGGTGTTGCAATGCTTGGACGATAACCACCTGTTTGCTAAGTGTGAGAAGTGTCAGTTTGCAAAAACCATGATCGACTTCTTGGGTCATCATATTTCACCTGCCAGGATGGAAATGGACCCAGAAAAAGTCGAGTAGTTACAGGCATGGGGACCTCCACAGAGGGTTAAGGATATGCAGTGACTGTTGGGGTTCGCAAACTACTACCGCACATTTATTCCCCATTTAGCTGCCTTGACTGCTCCCCTTTCTAATCTGCTCAAGAAAGGGGAGAAGGTCCATTGGGGTGCTGAGGAGCAAGCAGCTTTCGATGCCCTGAAGGTCACCTTTGCTTCTGAGCCTATCCTCAAACACCCTGATCTGTTCCAGACATTTGTGGTAGAAACAGATGCTTCTGAGGTGGCTGTTGGTGCAGTACTCCTCCAGGCCTATGCTCCTGCAGGCACCTTGTTCCCTTGCACTTATCATTCCCAGAAGTTGTTGGCTCTGGAGTGCAACTATATGATTTGGGACAAGGAGTTATTAGTGGTTAAGATCACTTTTGAGACATGGAGTCACCACCTGGAGGGGGCTTGTCACCAGATCAAGGTTCAGATGGATCATCACAATTTGGAACACTTATGTACAGCTGAGACTTTGAACCAGCATCAAGTGAGATGGTCATTGTTCTTTGCCTGATTTGATTTCGGGTGACCTATGTTCTGAGTGGATGGAATCAATGTGCTGACACACTATCTGGAAGCCCAAGTGTACCCGAAAAGAGGACAAAATGTTGCCATAGACAGTGATTCCATTGGAGCGGTTTGTGGCCACCAAGGAACCTGTGGACCTTTGAGTGAAGATTCAGGAGGTGCAGCGGTAGGATCCATCTGTGGCAGCTAAGTGTTAAGAACTGGATGAGAATGGGAAACAAGAGACTCCTTGGACATATATTGGTGATCTGTTGAGGTTCCATGATCGCATTTATGTGCCTGGAGGTCCTCTTCATGGCCTTATTCTACCTCAATGTCATGATAGTCTTGCAGTGGGACCCTTTAGGGTGTTCAAAATGCTGCACCTTATTGCTAGGACATTTTGGTGGCCAAGCATGACATGTCAGGATATGTGGCATCCTCTGGGATCTGTCGACAGGCCAAGGATGCTCCTGGTCTGCCCCCGATCTCTTGTAGCCATTACCCCCACCAGAAAGACCTTGGGGGGCAGTCTCATTGGACTTCATCATTGAGTTGCCACCATCGAAGGGTGTTACAACCGTTTTGGTGGTGGTGGATATGATGACTAAAATGGCCCACTTTATTCCATGTGTGGGTCTTCCTATGGCCAGGATAACAACCCAGTTGTTTATCTCCCATGTATTCCGGTTGCATGGGTTACCGGACCGAATAGTATCAGATCGGGGGGGGGGGGGGTTTACAATTTACAGCACACTTTTGGCAGACCCTACTCACAGAACTGCAGGTTCAGGTGTGTCTGTCATCCACATATCACCCTGAAATTGATGGGGGGTACAGAGAGAGCTCTTCTTTTAAGATTGACCTTTGCCTTGTCCACCTTGTTGTTAGAGTTTTTTTTTGCCTTTTCAACTAAATCTAATATAACTATGGTCCACCCATCAATTAGTCTCTATTTTGATTTCTATTGTTTCTGAGATAAGTTCTTTTGACATCCATACCATGTCTATCCTCGACCATGATCGGTATCTTAGAATAATAGTTGTTGGAAGTGTATAATGATGTATTGGAATTATCAAAAATACCAGAATCATGGACTGGAGCTTATATTTCCCTCATTCAAAAAGAGAGCACAGATCACAAATATACCCAAAATTATAGACCAATCTCTCTGCTGAATGCTGACAATAAAATATTTACCACAATAATGGCAGAAAGATTGGACATGGTGCTAAATGAAATAATACATCCAGACCAGAATGGTTTTTTTTTTTTCCAGTGAGGCAAATTAGAATCAAGAATGGTTTTAGACATTTTAGAATATTATGACGCACATCCTGTGCCCCCACCCCCAAGTTACTCAAACGTTGGAGCATCAACTTTAATGATTATCATGTTAAAATGTTTTTTATGAAATTTAATTGTTTTATTTGGTCACTGATTACATTGTAGACCAGAACTCTTTCTATAGGACTGTGAACATTCCTGATGAAAATTAACCCACATAGTATTACATTTATAAAGAAAAAAACTGAAGTATTTGAGACTGCATTATTAAGGGATGCTAGGTTAATCTGACTGTAGAATTTAATGTAGATATGAATGAAAGGTACTGCAATCAGCAAAAGTAAACTACTTTGAGTGGAAGAAAGAAAGAAAGAAAGAAAGAAAGAAAGAAAGAAAGAAAGAAAGAAAGAAAGAAAGAAAGAAAGAAAGAAAGAAAAGGAAAGAAAAAAAGAAAGAAAATAAATAAATGCAAAATATACAGATTTTTTTTCTAATATTTTACTTTTTGCCTGTTTAACAAACAAGAAGCAAAACACAGACACAGAAACAATGTGAAATCAATACCTTTTTAATAAGGTTTCTTTTTAAAAAATTTATCTTGAACATATCCTCTTCCATTAAACAGTGTATTGTCTGAGTACAAATGTCTCTGTGCTATTACAATCAAGATTTACAATATTCATTGCATTAATAATAATTATCTAATCTTATAAGAGTAATAATCAGCATTATAACTCTATTCATTTCTTCCTCTATATGTATGTCAATATCTTTAAGCCAAATATATAACTACAGAATTCTGTCTCTTCTTCTCTCCCCCTCCCATTCAATAAGCCCTTTCATTTCTTTTTTAGTTGCTCCTTCTTATTTAAATCAGGTCTCAGAATAATGATATAGCACTTGGGAGAAAAAATGCAGCCCAGCAATCCAGCTGCTGAAGCCAAAATGGAGAAGATCTTCACAGCAACCACATATTTCCCCTTGGTGCTCAAATAGGTGAGAACAAATGACACCCAGGCACTGCAAAAGACCAACATGCTGAGACTTCTGGTGGTGGCGTGAGGTCGAGCGGCATGAAGGAACAGCACTCTGTTCTTCGTTGCCAAATTTTAGTGTTCTGGGGGCCAACAGAGGCAAAATTGTTCTTGAGGGACTCAGTGATGGAGAGGGGAACCTTTGGAGTTGAAGAGGGAAGGTGCAATCCCCAGCAGTGCAATCAGAGGAGCCCTTGAAAACAGCGCTGAAGAGTCGGACTTTGGTGTCCAACCCAGAGACCAGACGACACATGAGATAGGAAAGGGAAGCAAAGAGAGAGTACAGTGTGAAGAAGCTGTGTGAGCAGTGAGACTGAAAGAGATTGGACCTGTCAAAACAAACCCAGAAAGAGATGGTGAGAGGAAAGGCTCAAAGCGGCACCTAAATAGTGAATACGATGAGGAGAGTGGGTAAGGGAGAGGACAAAAGGGGTGCCAGTAATAGTGAAAGATTGAACAAATAAGATTAAGTGATAGACTATATACAAACTAAGAGAAGAGGGGAAGTGAAAGTGGATTGTTCAAAATAGGACGATTGAAACTTTTGTGTTTCTAAAAGAATAACAGTATTGTAACAGAAGAAGAAACATAGAAGCGGTTAAGGAAACTGGGGAAAAAAGTGATTCTGACAGTGCAAAAAATTGAAAGTCGGACACTTTGAAGAAGAGAGTGAAAGTTAACTATTTAAATCCACTGCATCTAATGTTACAGTAAGACTTAAGTGAACTGCTTGGAACACATAAAATAACCTTTGCAGAGAACTAAAGGAAAATTGTGATTATAATAATTATTGCCTATATATTTAAAAGTACTTTGACTAAGCTTCATTTCTATTTGCTTCTCCTCTTTCCTTTTCTCTCCTTTTTTCTCTTTTTCCTTGGTGATTATATTAGAAGTTTAAGTATTCGAATATATATTGATTGATTTATATGGTAAATAGAATGTAAAGAAGAATATAGAGAGAGTGGGAAAAGCGACTGTTTAAGTGCTATATACTATAATATAAGTTAAAGAACTTAAGATAGATATTTCCTAAGAAACTTATTGACTGAATAGGAATTGGAATAGGAATAGGAACAATAGGAATTGTTCTGTTTTCCTACATTAGTAAACCCTTATTACTATCAAATCTATTGTAAAATAAGTATAGTAACTTTATAAATTTAAATTGACTATTAGTGATAGAATCTATTTAGATAAGTTTAATTGTTAAGTAATCAATTGTTTAAACATTTTAATATTAAATGTATTAAAGTAATATAAAGTATTAAGATAAAAACAAATAGAAATATATAAGAATACTTAGAAGTAACATAATAGCAAGTTATTAATATAAATAGTTTTGGAGATTGGGATTGATTTGTAAAACTGTGTGGATTAATTAATTTGTGAAAGTTTTTGAATCAATTAAGAGTTAATACTAGACATTGAGGGGTAGATTACAGGGAAGAATAAGGACTGTATAGAATCTAGAGAAATAGTGAGCATTGAATTGTGTTGTGGGAAAAGATAGAAAGAATATTAGGACAACAAAATAGATTAAGAAATGACAAGCATTACAACAACAGTAGTGAATACTGGGAAGGAATCCACCCCAACAACACCTACAGTGATTCCATCTCCATCTACACAAAGATCCATAGAAGGAATGCTTATAATGGAGAAAACAACAGCCACAATGAACACAGAGACCATGCAAGCTACCCTATTAACAATACAAGAGATGATGATGAAGTTACAGGAAAGCATGACTAAGAACCATGGAGAAATGAAAATAGAGATGGAGGATGTGAAAAGAGAAGGGAGAAAGGATATTCAGAAGTTGGATGAGAAAGTTGGTCAGATTCAATAAATTTTACAAAAGAATGAAGAAAGACTCCAAATGATTGAAAAAAGAACAGAAAAAAAAACAGAACAGAAATTAGAGTTGGTAGATCAAAGGAAGCAGGAAAGAGACAAAGAAGTAGAGAACTCACTGATCCAGTTAGAGATGGAGAGGACCTCGTTCTACCTACATTTTCAGAATGTGGTAGAGATGAAGGAGGAAGATATAGCAGAAATGATGGCAGAGACTATTGCAGAGGCACTCCAAAGAGAGCAGAGTGAGATAATCAATGCATTAGATGAAGTCTACCGAGTCTATACAAATTACACCAGAAGATTTAGACTGGCAAGAGGTTCACATCCATTTTGCTCAGAGAAAGGTGAGGGATATAATTTACAAGATTACTAGAGAGGAACCTATGACATATAAAGATAAGGAGATTATAACATTAAAACAAATTCCAAAAAGAGTTCAAGAACAAAGGAAAGAATATCACTTTTTGGCTGCCCAACTCAACAAAAACACTATACTGTTTAGGTGGGATTACACCAGAGGGAATGTTGGTATTGTGGCAAGGGAGGAAAGTTAAGATCGACACATTGGAGAAAGTGAAATAATTCCATGCACAACTAATAGGCACAGAAGAACTCAGCAGTAGCAGAGAAGAACTGGAATCGGCTAGTCAAGATGATCAACAACTGGAAAAGAATGGAAAAGAGCAGGAAGAGGAGGAAAGGAAGAAGGAAGAAAGACCACAAGAAGAAAACAGAGTAAGAACAAGAGCACAAGCAGAAGCAAGAAATAACAGGAACTAATTGGTAAAGGCAAAGAGAGAAAATGGAAAATAATTTGAAGATACTATCAGTAAATATAAATGGAGTTAACTCCCCATCAAAATGGAATCAAACTCTGAAGAAATTGGCAAAAGAAAAAATGGATATAGTATGTCTCCAGGAAGTACATGTTAGAGCCTAAGATAAGAGATTTTTACAATATAAAAAAAATTAGGAAAATTATATGCAGCATTAGCGGATGAAAAAAAAGAGGAGTAGCAGTATATGTTAGAGAAGGAGTAGAAGTATTATACACAGATTCAGTGCAGAGAACATGAATATTAGAAGTAGTATGGGAACAGAGGAAAATTCTATTAGTTGTAATATACGGTCCTAACAAACAACAAGAAATTTATTACAAAAGATACATGAAAAAATTGTTGAATTAGGCAAAGAAGAAATTTGCATATTAGGGGATTTCAACGCAGTCTCAGATACAAAAAAAGATTACCAAAGTACCAGTAAAAAAAGAAAAAGAAAAACACACTTCCAAAAGATTTTTAACATGGCAGAAGAACAAAATCTAATTGATATATGGAGAATTTACAACCCAAAAGAAAAGCAGTTTACCTTTTATTCTATTCCCCACAAATCATGGTCGAGAATTGACATGACATGGATAAGTAAAACCCTAATGAAAGATATAGTACGAGTAGAAATAGTACCAAATATGTGGGGAGATCATAACCCCCATAATAGTAATATGGAAAGGTCAATCAAAACAAAGAGGAAGGTGGATATTGAACCCACAGACTCTGAGAAGCAAAGACTATATAACAAAATTAAAAAAAAGAATTAGAAATGGTTTTTTATGTAAATAAAAAAGAACACACCTCTTTACAGTATCTGTGGGATACAACAAAGGCCTTCATAAGAGGAATAACAGTTGCATATAATGCTAGAAAGAAAAAAGAAAGAGAAAAAGAAAGTAATGAGTTACAGAATGATATTAGAAAATTGGAAAGACAAGCTCAATTACCACCAGAGAATGAGCAAATTATAAATAAATGTAGTTTAGCTAAACATAAATTGAATATATTAGAACAGGAAAGAAATTTAAGAGCATTGAAATTAGCAAAGCAAAATTAATTTGAAAATGCAAATAAGCCAGGAAGGTGGCTTGCATATAGTTAAGAAAGGAAAAAGAAAAGAGATGGATACAGCAACTGCAAGATAACAAAATAATATGAAAAAAAGGAAAGAAACAAAATAATATAAAAAAGAAACAAAATAATAAAGAAAAAACAAATGTAAAGAAACAAAATAATATGGAAAAAAAAGAAATAGTATTGGAATATTTTCATGAACATTATAAACAAGAAAATATGAGTAAAGAGAGAATTAAACATTATCTAAAGGAAGAAAAGATTCCAATACTAACAGAAGAAAGGGAAAGATTAAATGAAGAGATTACTATGGAGGAAATAAAAGAGGTAATTAGTAAACAAAAAAACAATAAAACTCCCAGAAGAGATGGTTTACCTGCAGAATTATATAAAAATTTAGGGAAAATTTTCAATCCAATTCTTTTAGAAATTTATAATGAAATACTTACAGGGGCAGAGCTACCAAGGTCATGGAAAGAAGCATACATTATACTAATACTGAAGGAGGGTGCAGATATCACCCACATAAACAACTATAGACCAATTTCCTTGTTGAATGGCGACTATAAAATATTTATGAATATAATGGCTGAGAGACTAAAAAAATACTAAGTTGATATATACATACTGATCAAAATGGTTTTCTTCCAACGAGACAACTTAAAAACAATACAAGAACAGTACTTGAAATCCTGGAATACTATGAGGCAAATCCAGAAAAACAGGCTACACTACTTTTTCTGGATGCTCAAAAAGCCTTTGACAAGGTAAATTGGGAATTTATGAGTAGAGAAAATGAAATTCGGGGACAAATTTGAAAAAATGTTAGAATCAATATCTTCAAGCCAAAAAACCTTGGATAATAATCAATGGAGAAATGACTAATCCATTTGAAATAGGAAAGGGAGTCAGGCAGGGATGTCCACTTTTACCTCTTCTCTTTATCATGACTCTAGAAATTTTGTTGAGAAGAATGAGACAGAATTTGGAAATAAAAACATTAAGAATCAAAAATGAAGAATACAAAGACTAAGCATTCGCAGATGACCTTATATTCTTCATAGAAAAACTAATAAAATGGTTGCAAAGAGTTGCTGCCAGCATCCTAAACACCAACCAAGTAGCTTCTTAAGATGTACAATGTTTTGAGTAGCACAGTTTTTTGAAGTTCCACTGGTGATATTGCAGGAAGCTAGAATTGCTTGATGTATTTTAGAAAATTCTTGGACTTGGTACCAAGTTCCCCAATGACAAT
Source organism: Pseudonaja textilis (assembly GCF_049901715.1). NCBI lineage: Eukaryota > Metazoa > Chordata > Lepidosauria > Squamata > Elapidae > Pseudonaja > Pseudonaja textilis. The sequence goes on from NC_142008.1 coordinate 114,126,803, forward strand.
GGGTCTCACTGTTACATGTTTCATCAATAATTGCACAGTTTTGATGTCTATGTCACAATATTTCATGATTTTTCCAGATTGTTGTTGTTGTAGTACATTTTTTGTCATCCTAATAAATGCAGCAAAATACTTAGACTTTCTAAAACATTTTGGGATTTTTCTACTTGAAATTCATTGAAAGCAAGAGACAAAACACAAATATAAAACCACTATTAGACCAATACCTTTAGGGAAAAGTTATAACTGAAGATTTCTTTCTCTTTTTTTGTCCTTCTCTCTCACATGCAACAGTGAATTGATTTCTAATATCATTGCTTTCACCAACTAGATAAATCCACATTAATCAAAATGAAAAACCAAAGAGGGGGAAAAGCTAACTTAATGCAACAATCTCAGCAAGCAGAATGAGATGTCACCCAAGGCTTCTTGGGTGTATGAGAGTGATATCACAATTGATATCATAAGATGGGTAATATAGGGCACATCATAAACAAGAGTAGTTACATGAAGGAAATTAAGAAGTAATTCTCCATCACAATCTACTTCCAAATTCTTTATTCAATTCCACAACAACATAACTGTGGAGGCTATTATACTTCAAGGGGCATTAGTATTGATTGTTTCCAGTTTCTAGTCAATCACATTATCCACAACACCAACATCTTGGTCTCAAAAATCCATATTTGTGGCAGTGGATATTAGTGGGTATTTTCCTCTATTTTTTTAAACATAATTGTTTAAAATATTAGGACAGTTGGTAGTAGTGTTTTTTTTTAGTCAGATATGTTATGAAGCTTATGGATTCCAGGACACAAAGTCAATAAGTATGCACATTGTAATATTAAAAAACAATTTTTAGACACAGTTATCTTCTTGATTAGCTATTCCCATTTATTGTTATTGGAGCTCAGAATAATGATCTAACAATTCAAAGAAAAATTCAGGAGAACTCTCTAGGTCATAAAGTGAACTTGGAAATATAATCACAGCCAATGCTTTGAAAGTTGCCTTCTTGTGTGACTCTACCTCTTTGCCCATTTACACATCCTGAAAATTATGAAACAGTAGAGATAGAAGAGAAACATGTTTGCATGTTAAATGAGAGTTTGGAGTCACACAGGTTCTCTGTCTATTTATTTTACTAGTACTATCTAACTTCCTGAGTTGTCTTATTTTCTGGGAATCTTCATGCAGAGAAAAAGTGACATGCTACATTATCGCAGAGTGAGAGTAATAGGAACGTATATCTGTGTCCTATATATCAAAGTACTTCTTATATGTAACAGTGATGTGCTGAAATGAGGGAATAACATAGACCCCCAAAGCACCCCCCGCAAAACCCAAACCCTTTATATGATATTGAAAATAACCACTTTGTCTTTATTCAAGATTTAAACATCAGTTTCATTTCTTTTTAAGTTGCTCCTTCTTATTCAAACCAGGTCTCAGAATAATGATATAGCACTTAGGAGAAAAGATGCAACCCAGTAATCCAGCTGCTGAAGCCAAAATGGAGAAGATGTCCACAGCAACCACATATTTCCCCTTGGTACTCAAATAAGTGGGAACAAATGACAACCAGACACTGCAAAAGACCAACATGCTGAAAGTGATGAATTTGGCTTCATTGAAGCTGTCAGGTAAATTCCTAGAGACGAAGGCCACAGTGAAGCTGACAGCAGTCAAGAGACCCATAAAGCCAATGACAGTATAAAACATGGTAGTTGAACCTTCATTACATTCCAGGACAATTTCTTCAATCATGGAGTGCATGTCTAAATCTGGAAATGGGGGAGAAATTGTCAACCATACTGCACAGATAGTGAACTGAGCCACGAAGACAGATAGGACAATAATGTTGGCCATTCTTCTCTCCACCCATTTCCTCATTTTGGAGCTTGGCTTTGTAGCCATGAAAGCAAGAATTACTACGCTTGTTTTACCCAAAACACAAGAAAGAGCTATAGAGAAAGTGATGCCAAAAGTAGTTTGCCACAAGAGACATTTCACTAGATCAGGTTGCCCAATGAAGAGCAGAGTGCAAAGGAAGGAGAGTAGGAGAGCAATGAGAAGTGTGTAAGTGAGGTTCCTGTTGTTGGCTTTGACAATGGGAGTGTCCTGGTGTTTAATGAAGATTCCCATTACTGCAGCTGAGATGACAGAAAATAAGACTGCAATCATTACCAAAGGAATACCCAATTGCTCTTGGGAAGTTAAATAAGTTACAGTTTTTTGAAGGCAATTATCTCGACCCTTGTTTGGATATTGATCCTCTTGACATGGGAAACAGTCATCTAAGGCTGGGGAAGAATAAAGCAAAACTGTTTACAGAAGCACTATTGGTTTAGGCATGAAGAATTAATAGCAGACTAGATTAATTAAGGATCTGAGTTATGTACAGATCATATTATGTTTCTTAAAATAATTTATAATATTACATAGTACCTAATGCAGTGTTCAGTTACAATATGCCTTAAGTTATAGAACTATCTCTAAATCTGTATGATATTTCTATTATCTGGGTAGAAGAGGAAGAAAAAGAAATAGGAGGAAAAATATTATATTGATAGAATTTGATGGAAAGTTACCTTTACTCTCAAAAATCATACACTAACAAAGCATTTTGATTTGTGTTCCCACAAGCACTGTTTCCTACCTTGCTGTATATAATTCTTGAAGCTATAAGAATGATATAAGAGAGTCTCAAGTGAGAGGACAGGAGATCGGAGGTGAAGAAGTCTGGTGCAGGCTTCGAACACCTTTTCTGGCGTCAGGAGCGATCCCCAGGGATACATGAACCCCGGAGAGGTTCGTGTCAGCGTGGAGATCCTCGAGCTGCAGAGGGGGAAGGCAACTCCCCAACAGTGAAGAGGGAAACTCCCGAGCTCGGCGCTAAAGAGTAAGCTGTCATTTTATGGCGGCTTCCAATCCGGTCTGCCACTTGAGTGAATAAGCAAAGCAGTGACAGCCTGCTAGATCCAGTAACAGGAACAGAGAAACGGTTTATATCTTGGATTCTTTGAAGTCTGAAGGGAGTAGAATGACAGAAGAATGATAGCATAAATTCTTCTCTCCTGGTTGTGATAAGCACCTCTTGGAAGTCCGGCGGAGAGCGGCCAGAAAAGCAATTGGGAAGCTTTGGGGAAAGAGAGATTGCTAAAACCTGGAGATTGGAGATCCGGATCTGGTCTGAGCACAACATGACTATTACATCTACTTAATATTGGGGAGAAGATAAATTGAGCATTATATTGGACTTTGGAAGATTTGTATGTGGATTTAAAAGTTGGAAAGCAAAGAAAGAAGCAGCAGCAAGAGGAAGAAGCCAGAGGCGAACAGAACGCTGGGATAGACGGTTTTGGGACTGCAGATTAGTCAGCACTTTTCACCATTTGCTGATTGGAAGGCTGAAAAGAAACCTCTAGCTGGAAGATGGAACCTTAGCTCACCCAATTTGCTCTCTTTATTACGTGGTACTACTTAAGTTTACTAAGTTGGCACTATTTTCTCTTTAAGATGACTTCCTTGTGGTTGTTTGTTTGTTGATTTTCTGAAGCTGTGGTAATCTCTCTTCTACCCCTTCTCTTATTATCTTGCCCCTTGCCTCCCTATTGTATCTCCTAAACACTTTACATAATTTTACTTACTGGGGGGGGGAAGAGGAGGATACACTATTATCAAAGAGTTAAGAGTTTACTGTTGTAAGTATTAATAGTAAAAAGGGATAAACTTTGTTGATATAATCTATTTATAAATTATTTAGACTACTTACGACATTTAAGATCAATTCCTTAAAGTGTTAATTGATGTACTATTGTTGACCAATTTTCTTATTACATTGACTAGAATATTGTTGCAGATCTCTATTTATGATATAGGGGAAAAAGACTGTGGAGTGAGATATAAAATTGAAATACGTGAATAGTCTTTCAAGTACAGAACCCAAATACTGAATGGTGATTTGGGATAATATATTTAATATTGTGCATCAACAAAAACAAATACTTAGAGAGATGACATCCACAACAACTATGGCCTTAAAACAGGAAAGAAGGCTATCCCGACCCTATCGACTACGTTGACAGCCACCCCACCAACATCTCAAAAAACTATCGAGGAGTCTTTAATAGGGGAAAAGCAGCCCAATGTCCCCAATATTAATATACAAACTTCCATATTAGCCTTGCAGGAAGCTATATCTAAAATGCAAGAAATGATGATTAATAATCACAAGGAAACTAGAGCAGATATAAGTGAATTGAAAGATGAGATGGGGAAAATGAAGGCTGAAATGAAAGCGGATATAGCGAAGGTGGAGGGTAAGATAGGGTCTCTACAGCAGGCCATGGAGAGAAACAGAAGTGAAAATAAAAGATATAGAGAGTAGAACAACACGCATGGAGTCTAACTTTGAAAGGATGGATGAGGAATTTAAAAATGTACTTAGAGAAACGGAAGACTCTCTGATCCACCTCGAGATGGACAAAGCAATGGCGTATTTAAGATTCAGAATGTGGCGGAAGCCAAAAATGAAGAATTGGAACATTTGATGGCAGAAATATTGGCTGAATGGCTAGGAAAGGAAAAAGATGATCTAATTAAAGAGTTTGATGAGGTATATAGGGTTAGCACAAGCTACGCCAGGCGTAACAACTGTCCAAGAGAAATTCATATCTGCTTCTCTAGGAGATGTCTGAGGATTTAATTTTGAAAATGTCTAGGGAGGAAACAATATCATATAAGGGCAGAGAAATTAGGATTTTAAAACAAATTCTAAAAAGAGTGAGGATGATAAGACAAGATTATAAATTTTTAGCTAATGATTTAAATAAAGAAGGAATCCATTTTAAATGGTTAATCCCGGAAGGGATGTTAATTACATGGAAAGAGAGGAAAATCAAAATAGAATCGATAGAACAGGCCCAAGTTTTTCATCAACAGCTCACAGATAAGAATAGTCAACCCACTAAAGAAGAACCTAAAACAAGACCACAGGAGGTCCGATATTATCACAGAACCCAAAAGGAACGACTTTCTCCAATTTCAAGAAGTGATAATCCACAACATGGAGAGAAGAGCAAATCCCACAACAACAACAACAAGAGAACCGAATCATTACTAGGCAAAAATCTAAGCAGAAGTAGATAAATGGTGGAGGGAAGAAGTTGCTCTCCATCAATATAAACGGATTAAATTCATTATTAAAAAGAAAAAGGATATTCTCAAAACTTATTCAACATAACGCAGATATAATATGTCTTCAAGAGACACATATTTCGAAGAATGACGAAAGATATCTAATTTGTCCAAAATTAGGTAAACTTTTACAGCACTACGACCAACACAAGAAAAAAGGAATTGCAATTTTATGTAAAACAAGATGTAAAGGCAGAACTAATCTGGTCGGATCCCAAGGAAGAACTCTGGTTATACAAGTTTGGATAAACCACATCACATTTTTACTTGTAGCAATCTATGCCCCAAATGATGACCAGGGAAATTTTTAAACACCTTCACCAAAAAATAGTAGGCTTTGAAAAAAGAAACATTTGCTTGATTGGCGATTTTAACTCCATTGCAGACTACCAGAAAGACCATAGTAATATGGGGAAAAACAAGAAAGGGGAAAAGGAACTCTCTGCAGCATGTAAGGAAATGTTGAGAGAGTTAAATTTAAAAGATCTATGGAGGGAACGGAATCTTGAAGGAAAACAATTTACATATTATTCTAACCCACATAAGACTTGGACCAGAATAGATATGGCTTGGATGGATTTGGACTTGGCTAATGAAATAAAAGAAATCAAAATTCTACCGAATGAATGGGCTGATCATAACCCAATACAGCTAATTTGGAGGGATAGGAGACGAATAAAAAAAAGATGGACACTAAATAACCAAATTGTAAACGAAGAAGAGTATATTAATAAACTGAAAGAGGAGCTAAATTATTTTCTAAAAGATAATAATAATGAAACAACTTCAAAACAGAACATTTGGGATACTATGAAAGCAATTATAAGAGGCACAACAATTTCCTATAATGCTATGAGAAACAAGAGAATTTATGCCCAACAAAACGTTACAACAACAAATCCAAGACTTAGAAACACAATTACAAAAACCCTAAGACCCAAGGACTACAAAATCAGTTAATACTAGCCAAACATAAGCTGAATTTAATTGAACAAGATAAATTAGAAGTTAGCTTGAGAAGGTCCAAACAAAATTATTTTGAACACGCCAATAAACCAGGAAGATGGCTATCTTATAAACTTAAAAAGAAAAAGAAAAGAGATTGATACACCAATTAATAGATGAGAAAGGCATCCCACAACATGAGATTGAGAAGAAAAAGGATATTATATTAAACTATTTCCAAAGATTATATAAAAAGAAGAAATCAATGAGGATAAAATAAGAACTTATCTGGAGAATACGAATGATAAAACAATAGGGGAAGGAGACAAAGAATTACTAAATAAGGATATTACATGGTCTGAGTTAAAATCTGCAATGGAAAATCAATGTAATAATAAATCCCCTGGTCCAGATGGGATTCCAGTAGAATTATATAAAGCCACATTAGATTTAGTAGGGCCTCTGATGCTGGAAGTGTTTAACGAAGTACTTTGGCTGCCAAAATGCCAGACTCATGGAGGGAGGCGTTGATTGCGTTAATTTCGAAGGAGGATGTGGATGCCAGATATATTAACAATTATAGACCAATCTCACTTTTAAATGCCGATTATAAATTATTTACCTCAATTATTGCGAATAGAGTAAAACAAGTTTTAAATTTATACATTCATGAAGACCAAAATGGTTTCCTTCCATTCCGCCAAATTAAAAACAATTTAAGAACCGTTATTGACGTCTTAGAATATTATGAAGCTCATCCAGAGAAACAATTTACACTCTTGTTTCTAGATGCGGAGAAAGCATTCGATAACTTACATTGGCACTTCTTAATACAAAAAATCTATAACATGAATCTGGGCACTAAATTGAGAATATTATCACAACAATTTACAATACCCAACAAGCCAATATACTAATTAATGGTGAACAAACAGGCCCACTAAGCATTGAAAAGGGCGTTAGACAGGGTTGCCCTCTCTCACCCCTCTTATTTATATTTGCTTTAGAATCATTGTTAACGCGGATAAGACAAAATCCTGAAATTCAAGGGGTTAGGGTCAAGGCAGAGGAATATAAATTACAGGCGTTTGCAGACGATATGGTTTTCTTCCTAGAGGATCCCATGGAGAAAGGACATAATCTAATAAAAGAACTAGAACAATATGGTTCAGTAGCAGGACTAAAGATCAACAGAAATAAGACGAAATTACTGACTAAAAATCTAACAGAGAACCAGAGGAAAGAATTAGAAAAACCATGGGGATACAGGCAACAAAAAGGTCAAATATTTAGGCATATGGTTAACACCACATAGTAAATCACTCAAAGAGAATAATTATGATAAACTGTTACAGCAAATTAAGAAAGATCTAGAATCCTGGAATAAGTTGCAGCTTTCTTTACTGGGCAGGATTGCCACAATCAAAATGAACATTTTACCAAAACTCCTTTACTTATTCCAGACAATCCCAATAAAATTACCAAAAATTTTTTTGATGATATAAATAAGGTAACTCTTAAATTTATTTGGCAAGGGAAAAAGCTAGATTCAGTATTAAGGCCTTACAAGATGCAAAAAGTAGAGGTGGGCTAGCGCTTCCAAACTGGGAATTATATTATTGGGCAGCCAATTTACTATGGTTAAAAGACTGGGTCAATTTACGGAATAAAAGAACTCTAGCCTTGGAAGGGCACGACCTTCAGAGAGGATGGCACGCATTTCTATGGGATGTGGGGAAAACTAAACAGGCGTACTTTCATAGACATCTTATTAGAGATTCACTATTAACTAATTGGAAAAAAATATGTAAAAAACATTATTTAAAAATTCCGATTTGGCTTTCAACAATGGAGGCAATGGTTCATCCCAACAATTTGGATATAACAAAAATGACTAAATATAAAGATTTATTAGATCCTTTAGGGAAGCTAAGAACTCGACAGGACTTACAGGAACAGGGATTTAAAATTGATCAGTGGTTATATATACAAATCCATAGTAGATACAAACAAGATATCAAAGAGTTTGGAATTTATAGCAAATTACAACACTTAGATAAAATCTTATTAGGATCAAATAAAAAGAATATTTCTAAATTTTATAAATATTTATTGGAGGTAGAATTAGAGCAAGAGATAGTGAAAGGGAACATGATAAAGTGGAGTAGGAATATTGGAAGAAGCATTACATTAACAGAATGGGAAAAGATCTGGAATAGAATCATTAAGATTACGAAATCTGCGGCGTACAAAGAAAATATGTATAAAATGTTATATAGATGGCACTTACCGCCTTGAGGTTAGCGAAAATGAACCCAAACTCTAGTCCAAAATGTTGGAAATGTAAAAACATAGAGGGAACCTACTTTCATATGTGGTGGACCTGTAAAGAAGCCCAGAAATACTGGCAAAAAATTAGAAAATGGCTGGAGGAGATAACCAAAGATCAAATTGAATACAAACCAGAGTTCTTCCTATTAGGGATCTCTGATAAACATTTTCCTAAAAGACGAAATACATAATAATTCATATTCTAACTGCGGCCAGATTAGCATTTGCCCAATGCTGGAAATCATCCCGTTTACCTACAGATCAATTGGTCATTCAGAAAATATGTGACTCGCAGAAATGGACAATTTAACCATAGCTCTTAAAAATAAAGAGTCTTCAGCATTTGATAATAATTGGAATGCATGGTATAATTGGTTATATCAGAGATAAACTGTTTAATGAGCATAAATAAGCATAAATATCCATAAATAGCGATAAGATGTGTATATTTAAAGTAAGGTAGGAGAATTGGATCTTGTAGACTGTCAAAAAGAATATTTGTCTGGTTTTAACGTATTTTCTTTTTCTTTCGTCTCTTTGTTTTTTTTTTTCTCTCTTTATACTTCTTCTTCTCCTTTTTCGGTCGCAAGACCGAGCGTTTTTTTTTTCCTCTCTCTTCTCTTCTTTCTTTCTTCTTTTTCTCTCTCTGTTTCTTATGTAATGTTGTTATGTTATTTTTTTAATTGTAAATTCAATAAAATTTATAAAAATAAAAAAAAAGAATGATATAACATGAGAAATTAAAGAAGATCACGCTATTTAGGGTGAATGTATTATTCAATGAGAATGTATCTAATTGAACTATAAACAGCTTGCCTTCAGAAATTAGTGGGGGGGAGGGATTTCTATCACTGGAGATTTTTTAAAAAGAGATTAGACAGCTATTTTTCTGGAATAGTATAGGATCTTCTGCTTAAGCAGGGAGTTGAACTAGAACAGGGGTGGGCAAACTACGGCCTGCAGGCCACATCCAGCCCGTTAGTCTGTCCAATCCGGCCCGCCTCTGAAAAAAAATTGCTGGGTGTGGCGTATTGCCCTGCGCCGCGTAGCCCCCAAAGCTGCAAAACAGTGCGGAGCACTCTCGGGGTAGGAAAGAAAAGAAGAACTTTGCAAAGGCCTCGGCTGGGAGTTCAAAATCACCTTTGAGTGTGACCTCTCTGAAGGTGAGTCCCTGCCGATCCCTCTCTTTTTTCCAGGGCTTCCAGGCTTAAACTTTGCAAAGGCAAAGTTTGCAGGCGAGAGCATCTTCCCGCCGAGGAACGGGAAGGGTTCCACCCAGTGGGTGGGCGGGCTGCTTGGAGGAGGTGACCCGGTGGCACTCTGGGTTTCTCCTCTGCCACGCAGTTCGGGGCCAGGCGCGAGTGCCCGTGAGGAAAAAGGAAGCCGCAAGTTGCTGGGAAGTTGCTCGGGTTTCTGGGGCTTCCAGGCTTAAACTTTGCAAAGGCAAAGTTTGCAGGTGGGAGCGTGTTCCCGCTGAGAAGCCTTCCTTTTTCCTCATGGGCACTCGCGCCTGGCCCCGAGCCGCGCTATGGAGGGCAAGCCTGGAGCGCCGCTGGGTTGCCTCCTCCAAGCAGCCTGCCCACCCGCCGGGCGGAACCCTTCCGCGGCGCTCTGGGCTTCCCCTCTGCCGCGCGGCTCGGGGCCAGGCACAAGCACCCACGAGGAAAAAGTAAGCCGCAAGTTGCTGGGAAGTTTCTCAGGTTTCCGAGGCTTCCAGGCTTAAACTTTGCAAAGGCAAAGTTTGCAGGTGGAAGCATCTTCCCGCCGAGGAGTGGGAAGGGTTCCGCCTGGTGGGCAGGTGGGCTGCTTGGAGGAAGCGACCCGGCAGCGCTCCGGGCTTCCCCTCCACTGTGCAGCTTGTGGCCAGGCGCGAGCGCCCACAAGGAAAAAGGAAGCCGCAAGTTGCTGGGAAGTTGCTTGGGTGCTGGGAGCAGGCTTTTAAAGTGCCGCCCGAGCAGGACCGCTGAGCCGGGAAACGGGGCACCAAGGCAGGGCAAGGCTCCACCAGCAGTGGCCTAGCTTTAGGTGGGCTTGGATGCCCCTGAGCACGGTTTGCTGTTTGTTCTCTCCTGGGACTCAAGATTGGAAAGCGTGGAAAGTAGTAGCAGGAGCAGCTGTGGTGTTACTTTGCTTCCGGAAGCTGCTCTTTTGGAAGAGTGCTTCGGTGATTGGACCTTGCCAGCTCGGGAGCAATTCCAATAACCTTGGTAGCGAAATAAAATCACTGAGTCAGTTCAAGCCTTGCAAACTGAGACTTAACTGGCAGGCAAAGAGCTCCTTTCCTTGCCTTCTCTCTTCACCCTCGAGCGGAGGAAATGGTGTTGGAGAATTGCTTGCTGTAATTCGAAATTGAAACTTCAATTACCCTCCCCACCCAACTAATTTTCAGTAAGTGCCACTGACTTCAGCATTTGGTTGTAAGAGCTTGATTTGATCGAAGCTAAGTATTAGAGTTTTTTGTTTTCAAGTTCAAAGAGATGGTAGTTTGGAAGGGGTTTTGTTACTGTTGGGTGGGGAGGAGCTTGGAAGACCAAAATTTTGAACGTTTTATTTAAAAGTCTTTTTTCTCCAATGTAGATTTGGAATGGAAAATCATTTATGTGGGCTCAGCAGAAAGTGAGGAATTCGATCAAGTTTTAGATTCAGTATTATATAATTTGATTCAGTATTATATAATTATATATAATTTGCTGCATTTTATAATGGGCCCTTTATAAAATTGGTTCAGCCCATGAATGCAGATCTGATTTTCCATGTGGCCCCCGACAGAAATTAATTGCCCACCCCTGCTCTAGCATATGCCTTCATTGTATCCCAGACATTCTGAATTGAAGTATCTTCTTTTTTATTTTCTCTAAAGAAAAAGGCCAATTCTTTCTCCATCCATTGTGTAAAGTCTTTTTTCTTTAAAATAGTATTATTTAACGTCCATCTCGATCTTCTTTTTTTGTCCTTTCCATTTCATTGGATTGTGGTCTGCCCAAATACTTGTTTCAATGTTTGTTTCTTGAATGTTGGGTATTAGTTCTGTTGAGATCCAAATCATATCTATTCTGGACCATGATAAGTGTCTATTTGAATAAAAAGTATATGGTTTGGTTTTAGCATTTTTCTCTCCATATATCTTTTAAATTTATTTCATCTATCTTTTTGATATAGGATTTAGGAAGAGTCTTTCTGTTTTGCTTTGTTATTGTTGCTGTATAGTCCAATTTATTGTCTACAATTCCATTGAAATCTCCCATCATAACTATATTAACATAGTCCAATCCAATTATTTTCATGTGTAATTTTTTGTAGAATTGTTCTTGTTTGTCATTCGGAGCATAAATTGCAATCAGGAGTGTTTTCATATTATTGTCCATTATTTCCACCATTAATACTCTTCCATCTTCATCAATATGAATCAATTTTGCTGGGATAGTCTCTTTGATGTATAAAACCACTCCTCTTTTCTTACATTGAGTCAAAGAAGTGAATATTTTCCCCAATTTTGGCTGTACCAACAATTGTTCATATTGTTTTTTAATATGTACTTCTTGTAAACAAATTATATCAAATTTTAATTTCTCTAGTTTGTGAAAAAATTTCCTCCTTTTAACAGCTGAATTAAGTCCATTTATATTCATTGTAATCAGTTTTTTCTCTTCCATGATTATATTTTGTAATTTGGTTTGGCAGCTCTCGTAGATCTTGGTTCGCGTTGTCCTTTGATCTCCACCTGTCCACTTACTGCGCCTTCTTCTTTTTCAGTCCCCATTTGGTCCTCTTGGAATTCAATTAGTGAAATCTCTTTTTCTGCCTCTTCCTCTCTCCTTCCAAAAAATTCTGCATAGAATAATTCTGCTTTCTCAATTGAATCAATTCTATGTCTCTGTTCTTGCCATGTAAACATTAGTCCTTCTAGAATCAGCCATCTATAATTCACCTCTTTTTTCAATAGCATTTTAGTCAAGAATCGGTATTCTCTTCTCTTCTCTTCTCATCTCTCTCACTCTTCTAGGTATTTGTTTTAAAACCACAATCTACTTGCCTTTGTATTTCAACATTTTCTCTCTTGTCACTTGTAATATTTGTGTTTTAATGGCTTTTTTTGTAAATCTGATGTGAACTTCTCTTGGTAGGTTGTTTCTCATCGCATATCTTGTAAAAACTTGATATACCAGATCTACTCCATCCATCATCTTCTCCTCTGTTATTTCCAAAGCTTTAGCCAGTATTTCTATCATTATCGCAGCTAGATTTTGTCCTTTTTCTTCCTCTATATTTTGAAATCTGAGATAAAATTCTGATCTGTCCATGTCCCACTTCAGCATCCCACTTTTATCTTGTTCAACCACTATTAATCTACTATCAGTGTTTCCAATCTTCTTGTCTCTTTGTTTATCTTCTTCAATTTTTTTGAATCTCTCATCATACTTCGCCATCATTTTTTGAATATTTTCAATTTTTTCATCAGTCTTCCCTCTTCTTTGTTCAATGTTCTCTGTTCTTTGTTCAATGTTCTCTATTCTCTTTTCAATGTTCTCTATTCTCTTTTCAGTGTTCTCTATTCTCTTTTCAATGGTGTCTCATTTTGTTTTAAGGTCTTGGATTCCTTGCATAATCATCTGTAGAGTCACTTTTTCTTGGTCTTTATCTTGCTTTAACATTGTCTGAATTAAACGTTGTCCTCCAGATGGTGGGGAGGCGGAGGTAGAAGTTGAGGCACCAGAAGGTATGAGTTTCCTACTCATTTTGAATGGTCCAAATCTTCAAATTCTTTTAGACCTTACTCCGATTAGTGAAGTAGCCAATTATAATCCAAGGTGGGAAATAAAAGTGGTAGAAAATAAAAGGCCCAGTGGTAGTAAAAAAAAAAAAAAGAAAGAAAAAGGAAAGAAAAATTCTTCAGGTTCTTCTGAACCTTAATCCAATTATGAAATAGTCAATTGTAATCCAAGATAAAAAATAAAAATAATGAGGAAAAAAAAGCCCAATAATAATTTAAAAAAGGATGGGAGAAAAATTTCTTCAGGTTCTTCACACCTTAATCCAATTGAGAGGTCTCAAAAATAAAAATAAAAAAACATAAAAATAAACCAAAAGTATGGATGGAAAAATCAAAAATCCCAATAAAAAAAGAAAAAGGAAAGTTTTTGAGGCTTTCCCTTTAAAATAAAAAGCAAAAGTAGAAATATTACAAAAATAAAGGTTTTTTTTTTAAAAAAAGAAAGGAGTACAGTAGAACTGGTAAGGAAGGGTAACACAGCTAGAAAAAATAAAAAGAACACACTGCACTTTATTTAATTATCCAAGGCTCTTGTTATGGCTCTCTTCTCCACAAGCTTCAAAGCCAAGCTTCAATTGTTGATAGAAATCCAGAAGAACACCTGTAATAACATTCTCCCGTGCTCTTCCCTCTATCTTATCAGGTTGTAGTGTCTTTGAAAAGAAGTCATTCACAGTTCTCTCAACTTATTTTTAAAGATCAAGATCTATAGAGACCTACTTTCACACCTCATTTGCATCTTGACAGGGCTCTCATGAGAAAGTTTGAACTCCACTTTTCTTTTTAAAGACAACTTTTACTGTTTAACACAGTGGCCCCCAACATTTTTTGTGCCATGGCCTGGTACCGGCATCACAAAATGATCTGTGGCCTGGTACCGGCATCAGCACGCATGACAAGGCAAGGCGAGCCGAGCAACCGGCCAGCCAGCCATCCCCCCGCTTCTCCCCGCCACCTTCAACTCCTCCTTTGTACCCTTTTTGTGCTTTTTTGTGCTTTCTTAATCTCCTCCACCATTGGGGCAGCTCTTCATTCGAAGCCACCACCCCCCTTCGATGAAACTAAGGTGCGAGGATTCCTTCAGGACCCAAACACCACTTTCCAACCGGAAAAGCTCACCCAGAAGCACTTTCTCATTGAAACAAGATGGCAGCGCCCAGCAAACCGGTGGCCCAGTAGAAAATGATCCACGGACCGGTACCGGTCCAGGGCCCAGTGGTTGGGAACCCCTGATTTAACGTGTCCCCATGGGCTCCATGGAGAACACAGCCCTAATCTTACCAGTTCCAAATAGACACTACTATGCCTATTTCCAAATATAACACTAACCTTACCTATTTCTCAGTCCTTAAGGAGTTTCACATATTTTCTTCTTTAGCCAAAAGTATTTTACTATCTGCTGGGGGCTCAGGACCCAACCTACATTTGCTTGTTTCCCCCAGATGATCCTACCTGTATTGTGCTTCCTCTAGTATGTATTTTGCCATTTTTCAATGCACAAATTTATCATCCTCTTTTTACAGGGGAGTAGGTTTTCCTCGCTCCACTGGCTCAATAACTGCTCTAAAGGGTATTTTCATGCCCTTACATGTTAGAGTCACCCCTAAGGGTTCGCTCTACCTCCTGCAGCAAGAAAGTTAGCTGCAACAACTACAAGAATTCCCTATTCTTGTTGAGATTCCCTAACCTGTGTAACTGCTCCTCCTATAACCTTGCCTTCCCCAGCTTCCTCCCAGGGGTCTTCGGAGGCCCCTCTGCAAATGCCCTCCTCTTCCACCTGGTCATTCACCCTTCCAATGTCCTTCCTTTTTATAAAGGGTGCGTTGGTTGCATCCTAACCGTGACCTGTTGCCCCTAGCCGAACTACCTCCCCTTTCCTTGGGGGTCCACATCATAGCAGCTGCCATTAATTCCGCCTTTCGTTGCATCTTTTGGTCTTTCTTTCGCTCCTCCTCCTTTTCCCTATTCACAAAGGCTTTCCTTTCCACTTCCATGGGCTCACTCATGGCTTTACCTAGGGCCCGCTCAAGTTGTTGCAACTTACGACGTACACCTGGTGCACTCTGTGAGATGAATGCCATGGTTAGCATTCGAGCGTTTGCTGGGTCAGTGGGATCAATGGGAGTATACATACAGTCAGTGTCAATAAGATGGGTATAAAATGCTTTGGGGCTTTCAGTGTGCCTATGGGAGGCCACCCCAATGCAAATGTTGGCCACTCTCCCTCACAGAATACCTGCAGTTTATGCATGCTCCATTCAAGGCCATAGTCCTGAGATTCATATGCTTCCTTAAAGTGTTTTAGCATACACCCCAATGGGGTTAGGGGAACACTTTCTCCACCTCCCATGAGCCACCCAGGTCACCAGACAAGACAATCGGGAAAGGGATTGGAGAGGAGGGTATGGGGTCTCTCCTTTTCTGAAAACACCAGGGATTTACACACAATCACGTCCGACCCAGGGAGCTGGATACACACAGTCTCCGATGGGAACTGCAGGCGCTACTCACTTTTTACTGGCCCACGGTGCTGGACACTCAAAGTCACCAATGGGAACCGCAGTAGTCATTCACGTCAGTCACTCCTGACAGATCCTCCCACCTTTACCTAAGAGAGGGTGATCAGTCCTCTCCTCCATCCCTGTTTGCAGGGAGGGATTATTTTCCCAAATTCAATACTTGCCTGCAGGTGTCTTCCTTCCCCACCAGCTGGCTAGAAGATGTCCTGGTCTCCTCACCTTTCACCTGTGGTTTTTGGAGGTGTCAACCTCTGTCACCAGAACAGGGTAGTCTTGGGAAGTCCCTCGGATTCAAAGGACCGATGGTGCCTGGGATGTTCCCTTCAACTCACCCAGTTGCTGGTACCTGGGGTAGACCCTCAAGTGGGCTTCAGGGCCCCTTATGTCCTGGAGGAGTCACTATGAATGTTGCAGCAGATCCTGTTTCCAAATCAGGACACAAGACCATGAAAGGTTGGAGAATACAGGTTTTTATTTGTGCACAAGGTTCAGAGCATTAGAATGGCAAATTCTGAACCCCTGGCTCTTCCTAAGGCATCACTTTTATACATTTTGTGACCTCAGCTTAGCCCGGGGTGTTTCCCTTATTAAACTATACCAAAAAAGGAGAAGTACATTTAATTATTCATTTTATCTTACACCATCTGTTATTTTCCATATCCACCCTTGCTTACTGGAGCATGGCTAGTTCCTTGGTTCAGTAACTTTGTGGTTTTGCACAATATTGTATTAAGCAAAGCTTTGGAGAATTGGGGGACTTCTGCTAAATATAAAAGTGCTTTATGTGTAATTTTTCTACTGCTACAGCTGGATTAGACATTGTGTTCAGATCCCCTCAGAAGAAAATTTATTAATTCCTCAGGTGGGCTGGTACAGTGAGATTCAGAATAATGTCAGATGGTGCTCCATTCAAAATCCAAGAAAGAAATACTTAGACTCCATTAATTAGAGAAAAGATATATTTTACTGGAAGTCAAGTGGTAGCAACAAAAGAATTCTGAATCTGAGAAAATGAGCACATAAATCACATATACAAAGTGATGGCAACATTCCCAACTCCAAGAGTTCAATTGGCTCATCCAATTAAAAGTTGTGTAGAGCATCATGTGGGCATCTCCAGGTGGTGATGAGGCTTTTGTCCATTGACCTTGACATATTTTGATAAGGAGTTGCAGCTGCGCATAGCATAGGATAGAAACCTAAGCAAGAATCTTCCCCCCCAACTTGTACAGTTCTGTTTTGTAACACCTCCAGATCACTTCCCATAACCATATCCCCCCTCCCCCCATTACTTTTGACAGCCAAAAGATGCAAAGCAAAGGAAGAAAATCTTGAAGGATGACAGGAACATACACAGCTATTAGGAGAAATAAGGAGAACTCATGTGGAGAATAAAATGTTTTGCAGTTGATATGTAAAGACTCTTAAGTTTTCATCATGGAACTTATATATTATAATTATATCCTGAGACCAGCTGTTGTTGATATATAAACATAATCTTCCACCCTTTGTTTTACCTGATGGCTCTTCAATTCTGCCTGATCTAAATGTCTGAAATCCTGGGATGTATGCGGTGTTGTCCCCATGAATTTGTGGATTAAGCCAGGTTTCAGTAAAACAAAGAACAGTTGAATTGTAAAAATCAGAATTCCATCTATTTAAGAGATGAATTTCATCTATCTTGTTAGCAAGTGAGCATAAATTAGTCAGAAAGATTGAAGGGAGAGGAGTTTTTCCCCCCCATTCCTTAGTCTGTTTAAAATTCCCACTCATTTACCTTGTCTCCTTTTTCGGCATTGCCACTTCTTTGCTTTCATTGTTGTAATCCATAGCACTGGGGAATTAGTTAGAATCTCCTCCACATTTGCAAAGACAGGTGGGGGTGAGGAATCAGAAAGCTGCTCATTAAGGAAACATTGCCTAATTCTTAGCAGATGGTCTCGTGAGTATTAAATCCGTAGTGAATTGTAGATAATAATAAGGAATAAAGGAACCATTAGATAGCATTTCACTGAGGCAGCCATCATCAGCGCCATCTTGGTAACTTCTAAAACAGACAGAAAATATTAGAAACACCAATCAAGTAGAACACTGCCAACTCCAAGACCAATAAACACAGAGCAAAACTCCCAACCAATCAGAAGGAAGAAAAAAACATTCAAACAAAGCTTGAAACTAGCACCAAATTTAAAACAGAAATGGGTATGAAACCCTGACACACACAACGAAGTCGAACCCAATACACAAGCCTGATGATGGCAGATGAGATTCACTACAACTTTAAAAGCACAACTATAAAGATGTGGGAAAATACCCAAACAAAGCTGAATATATAGCTACTGCCTCGTGGGTCACTTTGATGTGATGATATGAGGGAAGAATGCATATCCTGAAATTGGAAAGAAAGAAAACAGTCCTGAATGATGAAAGTAAATGATTAGCCTACATTCAAGGGATGTGATATAAATATCAGTTTTATTTTTTTATTAGTTGCTCCTTCTTATTCAAATCAGGTCTCAGAATAATGATATAGCACTTAGGAGAAAAGATGCAGCCCAGTAACCCAGATGCTGAAGCCAAAATGGAGAAGATCTCAACAGCAACCACATATTTCCCCTTGGTACTCAAATAGGTGGGAACAAATGATACCCACACACTGCAAAAGACCAACATGCTGAAGGTGATGAATTTGGCTTCATTGAAACTGTCAGGTAAATTCCTAGCCAAAAAGGCCACAGTGAAAGTGACAGCGGTCAAGAGCCCCATAAAGCCAAGGACAGTATAAAACATTGCGATTGAACCTTCATTACATTCCAGGACAATTTCTTCAACCATGGAGTGCATGTCTGAATCTGGAAATGGGGGAGACATTGCCAACCACACTACACAGATGGTGAACTGAGCCGTGAAGACAGATAGGACAATAATGTTGGCCATCCTTCTCCCCACCCATTTCCTCATTTTGGAGCCTGGCTTTGTGGCCATGAAAGCAAGAACTACTATGGTTGTTTTACCCAAAATACAAGAAAGAGCTGTAGAGAAAGTGATACCAAATGTAGTTTGTCGCAACAGACATTTCACTAAACCAGGTTGCCCAATGAAGAGCAGAGTACAAGGGAAGGAGAGCAGGAGAGCAATGAGAAGAATGTAGGTGAGGTTCTTGTTGTTGGCTTTGACAATGGGAGTATCCTGGTTTTTAATGAAGATTCCTAGTACCGCAGCTGAGATGACAGAAAAGGAGACTGCAATCATTACCAAAGAAATACCCAACGGCTCTTGAAAAGTCAAATAAGTTACAGTTTTTGGAAGACAATTATCTTGACCCTTGTTTGGATATTGATCCTCTTGACATGGGAAACAATCATCTAAGTCTGGGGGGAAAGAACAAATAAAACTGTTTCACAGAACCATGATAGGTTTTAAGCATGAAAAAATAATAACATCCTACATTTTATAAGTTTCTATGAGTTCATATTATTTTTCTCAAAATAATTTAAAATGAAATTCATTAGATAATGCAGTGTTGATTTTCTACATTCTTTTAGTTATACAGCTATCTCAAAAATTTTATATGACATTTTTACTCTCCAGGTAGAATAGGAAGGAAAAAGAATTGAAACAGCAGGAAAAAAAACAGCAGGAAGAGAAGAAGAATGCAAATCATAGAAATTTATTGATCCTTAAATGAATTGGTTGATTGCAGCATTAAATATTTCCCAAAAGTGTGTTTCAAAAAGCATCTAGACTTTCCTTGTTTTTCCTTGAAGACATTTTGCTTCTCATCCAAGAATCTTCTTCAGTTCTGAATGAAGCCAATCAGTCAGAAGCCAATCAGTCAGAACTGAATAAGCTTCTTCGATGAGAAGTAAAATGTCTTCAAGGAAAAAAAGACAGTTTGGGGCCAAGGGGAGGGGGCAAAGAGGGGTCAACGGTGGTTAATAGTTAACCGGAAGGTGCTTCAGCCCTTCAGTCCATCCAGCGCTTAGCAGAAAACAAGTCCTCTGATCTTCCCCTCCTTTCTCAAGACACGCTACCCAGCCCCAGGCAAACAGCTGGTCGTGAAGGTCGGGTGCCAGAGAAGGAGCGCCAACAGGCAGCAGACCAGGAACAGAACCAGGTCCGGGTCTGCTTCCCGGCCCCGTGGTTTCGTCGACCCTGGTTTTCCCATGGGGCAGCCCAAACCCTTTTTTCCCCATAAGGAAAAAGACAGTTTGATACCTCATCTATTTTCTTCTTTTAACTCAAATGGCCATTTTTTGCTGCCTGATTTCTTCATGTACAACTAGGGGTCCCTTCCCAACATTTGTTGCATTCAACTCAGCATAAAGATAAACAGGGATCGCCCCAGTAGACAAACGCTGTGCCTGACCCCCTATTAGCTACCCAGCATTTGGCTGTCCAATCCTTTCTAGTTCCTCAAACGCTCTCCCAATGAGTCCCTTTGTCACGGCATGCCTTTAGATACCTAGTTCTTTCAGCAGGACATTGAAGGGTCTTTGTGTGGAGTGTTACAAAAGCAAATCGGCCGACGCTAGTAGCACCAACAAGTGGTCCTCCTTTGGCGGTCATTGATATCCTGCTTGGGTCTTGGCACAAAGCTCTATATCTAGCTTGTCTTTCCTGGTTCCAAAACCTTCTGTTCTGTTCCTCATCTTCAGCTATTTCTTCCTCTAGGGGCTCTAATTCTTCCTGTACTTCTTTCCTTTACATTATTTTTAAAGTTACAGGGATACTTAATGGGATTTCTATAGGATTCAATAACCACCTGCGTTATTGTTATCCTGCTCTAACTTATCCCATCCTACGTGCTCCAGAAATTGGGCATTGGCACTACATAACACCTTAGATGTGCCTTTCTCCCAAAATCTATATGCCCTATGGTTAGCTTGGTAACCAACGAAGAATAATTGTTTAGCTCTATGTTGCCCTTTACGCCTGAGTTGTGTAGGGATATGCACCCATGCTGGTGCACAAATGTGTGCAGGTAACTCAAATCAGGCTTCTTGCCATGCCACATGGTGAATGGTATTTCACCAGTGGTTGAGTTAACCACATTGTTTAATAAATGATTAGCACACATTGTGGCCTCCCCCCACAAAGAATCAGGTAACCCAGAATCAGTTAACATAGTACGGGTCATAGCCTGCAATGTTTGGCCTCGCCTTTCAACATATGCATTGTGCTGTGGTCTGTATGGTGCAGATGTCTTATGAGCTATTCCAGCTGCCTTTAACCTATTCTGGAATTTGCTATTAACAAATTCCGTGCCATTATCTGTCACCTGGGTTATAATTTGCCGTTTGGTTTTTCTTTCAGCAAACCTTAACCAGTTGAAGAAATGTTGATATGTTTCAGTTTTGCTTTTCATTAGGTAGCAAAACCCATATCTATAGAGTAATGGTCCATAATGCTCAGTATATATCGAGCACCCCCATACTGGGTTTCTTTGGACCTATAATGTCTGCAAATACTACTTCTAAAGGTTCTTTAGTTTTGAAACCATTTAGCCTATTTGCAGGCATTATTTTACTCTTATCTTCACAACAGACATTACAACGCAAATACTTATCACAGGGTTTTAACCTTATTCCTTCAGATAACTCTACTGTACGTTTTAGCATTTTAAAATTCACATGCCCCAAACGTCTATGCAATAAATGGATACATTCATCATGAGGCTTGATATTATTAAATACAGTCTGTGCCTCCCCTTTCTTACTATCATGTAAGACATATAATGCTCCATTTAAAGCTGCAGTTACCTTTTGCCATCTCTTTCCAGTATGCACTTATTATTCTTAAATGTAACTACATATCCTAGTTTATCTAATACTCTTACAGAAAGTAAGTTCATCTTTAACTGTGGTACATATAACATTTTTATATTCTGGTTTAAACATGGACAATAAGCAATACCTTCACCCTTGGCCTTGAGGTGCCAACCATTGGCAAGTGATATACGTTGTGAGCTTGTAGACATTTTTATAAACTTTGTCTTATCTCTCGTGATGCAGTGGGATGCACCACTGTCCACCACCCATAAATCATTCTTCATATCACAATTGCCAAACATGGCCAGTTCATAGGATTTCTTTGGCTTCTTTACATTCTGGCTTTTTCCTTTTCTGCAGAATCTTGCCAAATGTCCTCTGCCTCCACAATTAAAACACTTTTAATTGTGTATGCCTTCGAAGATAACTTCTCTTCTTCCGGGTGCTTTACTTTACACAGCTGGTTTCTTTCCAGCCTTGAAGATAATTTCTCTTCTTTATTAGGCTTATCTTCTCTCAGCTGGTCACGTTCAAATCTTCTTCTGGCTTCTTCTAATAGCCTGCCGGTAATCTCAGTTACTGATAAACTGTCTTTTGGCAACACCTCTAATGCAGTCACAAAATCATCATAGCTTCGATCCAAAGAAGACAATATGATGTATACTTGTTGCAACTCATTAAATATAAGCTCTTTTTCTTGTAATTCTTGAAAAATGCTTTTCATACAGTTTAAATGAGTTAACATGTCTCCATTCCTCTCAAGATGTGTTCTAAACAGCTTCTGTGTAAGATTGATATGAGCTCCTACACTGTCTCGAACATAAATCCTTTTGAGATTCTCCCAGCAGTCTGCAGCATTTTCTACTCCACGGATATGAATGAGTTGCTGGTCAGACAGGGTGAGACCTATGATGCACAAAGCCTGCTCATTCTTTCGTTCATAATCCTGTATCAGTTTATAATCCTCTTCATCATTGGGATTTAAGTTTGATACATCTAGTGGGTTTGTTATTATGTTCCACAAACCTTCTCTTCGTAGAAGTAAACTACATTTCATTGACCATGAAACATAGTTTGTTCCATCTAGTCTGGTTATCATGGACAGACTTGGCAAATTTACTTGTGCCATTTCTCTTGAGAAAAATAACTATTTAACAAACAGTTTGAATTTACAGTAATGTGCAACTCACACCAGCTCTCACTGCTATATCCTGGTTAGTTAGACTGTGCTCACTGCTGGGCCCATAACCAATGTTAGTGTTTGGGGATAAACCCCCAAGCAGAGTATGCAGCAGCAGTCAAGCCAGGCAGGCAAATGAGAGAGAGAGTGGGCCCAAGAGTATACACACACTGGAGACAAAAAACACTGTTTGTGGTTTAAAAATAGTTATTTAATTCACACAGAGATTAAGAAGTGTCATTCAGTCCATATATCATTATCCAGTATATCCATCCAGTTATCAAGTCCATTAACAGTAAATACAATGTCCTTATCTGCTTGTAAATCTTCTCCTCCCGATACCTTTCTCTCAAAGACAACGCTGAATCCTCAGCTCACCAGGCAAACAGTCTTTGTGTTCAGTTGAAATGGTATCTGGCACAGTAGCCTCCAAGAGTAAGCAGATAGACGTTCCAACAGGCAGCAGACCAGGAACAGAACCAGGTGCATCCAGAAGCCGGGTCTATTACGTTTCCCTTCCTACCTATATTGCTGCCTGCAACAGTTCAATTGTTTTTTGAAAAAGCAACCTTGGGATAAGAATTATTTTGGATGACTGAGAATTTCAATAGACATTATGTCCAGACCTTCTTATTGAATGGGACATATTACTTGGAACTTTGACGCATTAAATATCTCTTTGAATTATAAACAAGTAGTTCACTGATCTATACAACCTGTTAGATAGCTCAAGATTTTCAGACACCATAATACTGATTAAAAATTCAACCCCATTTAATATATTGTTCACATATTCAATATATTGCTTTGCTTACCCATTTGGTCAGCTATCTTCCCTTCTGGACACTGTCTACAGCCGTAGCAGCAGGATAATTTTCCTTCTATTTTTACCTTGCTGTAGCCAAAAGGACATTTCTCATTACAGATGGAAAGAGGCAATGTCTGTTCATGAATAAAATCAGAATCATTTCACGTGAAAAACTTACAGGTTGGAAGTGTTTATTTTATCAGGTATACATACCCTAACTTTTCACATCCTCATCAAAACTAAGTGTCCCATTACCCCATTTTATTTTGTTTTAAATTTTAAAAAGAGCATACTAGAAATATTGCATCCAAGGACTTCTGGTGATGTCACATCGTGGTGGTGCAGGAGAAATTTGTTCTGCTCTCCTCCATCAGTTTTTTGCCTTTAAACAGCCATTTGTGGTGGGGTTTGGTCCTGGAGGGACCAACAAACTGAGGAGAGACTCTTGGAGTCAATTCAGGGAAGTTGTGATCCTGAATCATCAAAAAAGAGGGCCCAAATCCAAGGTGAAAGAAGTCGCTTTTTTTGTGAGCAGACCTGGAGGCATGACAAGACAGTAAAGAAGGAAGCAGCAAGAAGATAGTGAACTAAAAGTTTTTTTTAACAATAAGTTAGTGGGGGGGATTATAACTGGAATATTGGAATAGATATTTGCTTGTATTATGGAAGCCCAGAGTGAAAGGAGTGAAGGTGGAAATCGATGGCAGTGATCTAGCTTCCCACCCCCAATGCTGGGAAAATAGTGAAAGTATTAGTTTAAGAGGAAATTTGAAAAAAAAAAAACTGGAATGGGGAGGAGAGTTGAATGGATATTATTAGAAGGAATTATCCTTTGCTAACAGTTTGAATTGAGACTGTTAAGGCTATTTTGACTGAGAAAAGAGACTGGACAGAAACTTAAGAGTAACAACGAGGAGTGACTATACAACTTTCGGAGGCTGCCATTGAGAGTGCTAAGTTCTGGTAAACTGTATAACTGTAACTAGAAGAGACTGATAGAACTGTGGACAGGAATAAAACTGACACAAGACAAGTCGTAAGATTTGATTATTATATTTCATATTGTATGTAATACCTGAATTTATCCACTTACTTATTATTAGACTATTTAGAGATTTCCTACCCATCTCCTCTTTAAGTTCATATGTCTTCTTTGAATTCACTGGAATCTGATAGTTCTACTTCATATAGATAAATTTTATTATAATAAGGGGTTATCAATGGAATATATTATATGGAAATTTGTTTGGAGAGTGATAATTAACTTTTTCACTTCGCCTTTTTTCTCTTCCCTGCTTTTCCTTTTTTCTTACTGATTTACTGTGGATTAATGAAGATGTTATATTGCTTATTATAATGATAATTTAAATATTTTCTTCTTTCTTGTTGATTGTTAAGAGTTAAGAATTGATAATTTGTATTTTGAGAACTGTATATTTCGTTAAAAAGAGTAACAGTTATAACAAATTTAAATACTCATTCCCGGCTATAACATTAAGTGATACTTGATACTTATTAACATTTGTCAACATCTTAACTTATTGTTAATCTAAGAGTCAGATAATTGATAATTGATTTGCCTTGGAAAGATTGATTGACCTGTTGATTAATTGACAACAATTTTTCAAATTAGCAGTGATAGAGAATTAACCTAACTAATTAAATAACAAAAGAAACTTTTTACTAATTAATAGGAAACATTTAAAATGTATAAACTACTTATAAAGTTGATGGTAATTTTGGATAATATAAATAGGATTGTAGATGAGCAATACAAAATTATCAAAGATATGACCAGCATTACCACTATGAAGACCAGGAAAAAACCTGTATCAACGGTGGCATTATCCAGTCCTGCAGTGTCGACTCAACATATGATCAAAGGGATGTTGGCTCCTGAAAAATCTAGCATTACAACTAGCACTCAATCAGTCCAAGCTTCTTTATTAGCAATTCAAGGAACAATGTTAATGTTACAAGAATCAATGTCAAAAAATCATATTGAAAGTAGAGCGGACAGGGAAACAATGAAAACTTAACTGAAAACTGAAATAGGGGAAATGAAAGCTGAAATTATGAACCTGGATGAGAAAATAGGTCTGATTCAGGAATCTATGAAAAGGAATGAAAAAAAAGATTAGAACAATTGAACAACAATCTAACCAAACGGAGAAAAAAACTAGAACTTATAGACCAAAAAATTACTGACCATAATAAAGAGACAGAAGAGGCCTTAATTCACCTCGAGATGGTCAGAACCTCTTATTATCTTAGATTTCAGAATGTAGAGGAAGTCAAAGAGGAAAATTTAGCATTGGTGATGGCTGAGCTCTTAGTGGAGCTTCTGCAAAGAGATAAGAATCAAATAATAAACAAAATAGATGACATTTACAGAATTTATACAAGCTACACAAGATGGCATAGACTTCCTTAGGAGGTCCACATTAGATTCGCTAGAAGGAAAGTCAAAGATATAATCTACAAGATTTCAAGGGAAGAAATAATAAAGTATAAAGATAGAGAAATAATTGTGCTGAAACAAATTCCAAGAAGAGTCCCGGAACAGAGGAAAGACTATCAGTTCCTCACCAACTATCTTAACCAAAAAAAAAAAAAAAAAAATCCTTTAAATGGATCACTCCAGAAGGTATTTTGACAACATGGAAGGAGAAAAGAGTGAAAATCAATAATTTAATTAAAGCACAAGATTTTTTTGAACAGATAGGTGGATTGGAAGAGGAAACCAGTAGTAAAGACAAACTTGAGACCTCAAGACAAGAAGAAGTGCAACAATAAATTAAAGAGAAAGAAAAAGAGCAAGAGAAAGAAAGTAGGGGAGAAGCAGCTGCTCGAGAAGAAATAGGAATCAAAACTAGGAATCAAACAACAACCAGAACTAATGAGGGATAAAGGCTAGAATAAGGAACAATGGAAAAAGGATAGAAATTAACATCTATTAATATTAATGGACTAAATGATTCATCCAAGAGAAAAAGAATATTTTCTAAATTAGAGAAATAGAAATTTGACAAAATATGTCTTCAAGAGGTTCATATCAAATTACAAGATCAGAGATATCTACAAAATAAAAAATGGGGAAATTGTATACATCATTAGCAGAAGGAAAAAAGAGAGGAGTTGTATTATATATTAAAGAAGAAATAATATCAAAATTGATCTATAATAATACAATGGGGAGAATATTAATTGTAGAGGTGGTTATACAAAATAAAAGTATTTTACTGGTAGGGATATATGTCCCCAACAAAAATCAGAATGAATTTTATAAAACCTTATATGAGAAATTAATAGAATTAGGTAACCCAGATATTTGAATAATTGGTGATTACAATGCAATTATTAATAAACAGGACTATGCCAGTGACCAAACACCCCCCCCCAAATGGAACATATTGTCGAAAAACTTTTTTGACATGGCTGAAGAATTAGATTTAGTAGACACTTGGAGATAGTTGAACCCAGGGGTGACTCAATTCAATTTCTACTCCAATCTGCACAAATCTTGGTCCAGATTAGATATGGAATGGGTGAATAGTGATTTATTTAAAGATATACAAGTTATAAAGATACTAACTAATACTTGGGCAGATCACAACCCACTGCAGATAATCTGGAAGGACTGAGTCGGTAAAAAAAGTAGGTGGACACTTAATTCACAACTATTGAAAGAAAAAAGGTATATTCAAAAAATTAGGGAAGAATTAGATGGATTTTTGAAATTCAACAAAAAACAGGATACCTCATTGCACTCTGGGACACAGTGAAGGAATATCTAAGGGGAATATATATAGCTTACATGGCCAATAGAAATAAAGAAAGATAGAAGAAACAAAATACTTTAACAAAAAAATAAATAAAAGATTTGGAAGATAGATTAATGAGAACCCCGGGGGATGAACAAATTAGAAATGATCTGGCACTATCTAAACATGAAATGAATATTTTAGACCAGGAAGATTTAACCAAGAAATTACAATACATAAAACAAAACCATTTTGAGCACGCAAACAAACCCGGTGGATGGTTAGCATACAAATTGAAAAAAGAAAACCAATAAAGAACTATATACCAATTAAAAGACAATAATGGAACAGTAGAGACTGCCTTAGAAAAAAAGAAAATAATTGTAAGAGATTACTTTGAGAATCTATATAATCATGATATAGTTGATTT
The DNA here is from genome assembly GCF_049901715.1 of Pseudonaja textilis. NCBI lineage: Eukaryota > Metazoa > Chordata > Lepidosauria > Squamata > Elapidae > Pseudonaja > Pseudonaja textilis. The sequence goes on from NC_142008.1 coordinate 114,154,518, forward strand.
ATATAAAATAGAAGAATATTTGAAAGAGAGAGCTTTATACCTGCTACCGGAAGATAAGAAGGAGATATTAAATAAGGAAATAACTCTAAGTGAGTTAAAGGAGATGATCAAAAAACAAAAAAGTAATAAAGCCCCAGGCCCAGATGGCTTCCCACTAGAGCCACTAGAAAACTTGTTACTAGAGATTTGCAATGAGGTATTATTAGAAGCTAAAATTCTGGAATAAAAGAAGGAGGCCTATATCACATTAATTCCCAAAGAGGGTGCATCAATGCTAATCAAATAAAAAATTATAGACCAATATCCCGTTTGAATACAGACTATAAAAATTTTATGAGTGTGATGGCAGAAAGATTGAAGAAAGTTCTTAATCATAGAATTCACTTTGATCAAAATGGATTTTTTCCCCATGTGACAGATTAGATATAATATGAGAACCATAACTGACATATTAGAATTTGAGATTGAAAAAAGGTGTCAGGCAGGGATGCCCACTATCGCCTCTGCTTTTTATAACAATATTAATATTAATAGGGATTTTATGAAATATCAATTATGATTTGATGAAATATCAGATCAATTTGATGGAATTTGGTGGTAATTTTGCAAAAATGTTAAATTCAATTTATGCCATAAAGAAGGCAAATGTAATGATAAGTTACTAAATCATTTGAGATTAAAAAAAGGTGTCAGGCAGGGATGCCCATAATCACCTCTGCTTTTTATAACAATATTAGAAACACTATTGGATAGAATTAGATTGAATAAAGAAATTAAGGGAACAAAAATAAAAAATCAAGAATATAAATTCAAGCATTTGTGGACGATATTGTATTTATCATAGAAGAGCCAATAGATTCAGGGCCAATATTATTGAACGAAATTGATAAATTTGGTAAATTAGTGGGGTTGAAAATCAATAAAGAAAAGACTAAAATGTTAGTTAAAAACTTAACAAATAACAGACAAAAAGAATTAGAGAAAACAATGGGATTACACATTGGAAACAAGATTAAATATTTAGGCATTTGGTTAAGACCTAGAACTTCAGTTCTGAAGGAAGACAATTATACCAAAATATTACAACAAATTGGAAGGGATCTGGAAAATTGGAGCAAAATGGAAATCTCATTATTAGGTAGAATAGCTACGATGAAGATGAATGTTCTACCCAAACTGTTATACTTATTTCAAATGATCCCAATAATATTAGATAATTTTTTTAAAGAACTGGACAAAATTATTACGAAATTTATTTGGGCAGGTAAAAAAACAAGAATTAAAAGAATTTATCTACAAGACAATAAAAGCAGAGGTGGCTTTGGACTTCCCACCTGGGAGACCCAGTATAGAGAGATGGCACTCATGTGGATAAAGGATTGGTTCAAATTGGAAAATAAAATAATTTTAACATTAGAGGGCTATGATATATAAATAGAATGGCACACATTTCTGTGGAACCCGAACAGTAAAAACCATTCATATTTTTATAGACATACTCTGTGTAAATCTCTGATTAAAATATGGACAGTTATTAGGAGGAATCATTACACTAAAATTCCAAAATGGTTATCAACAATGGAGGCAATGTTTCATCCCAACACAATGGATATCAGTAAAAAGCTTAAATACCACAAAATTTTAGATAAATGAAGAAAAGCTTAAATCGATTCAAGAATTAGAAACCCAGGAAATAATTATCGATCATTGGTCCTATTTCCAAATAGCAATGAGATATGATAGGGATTTAAAATAGTTCAGACTAGAAACAAAAAACACTCAATTCAATAAAATACTTCTGGGCCCAGAAAAAAAAAAAATCTAAATTATACAATTACCTATTAGAATATGAATTGGCTGAAGAAATTGTGAAAGGACCAATGTTAGCATGGGCAAAAAAATTCAGTCATAATATAGATCTAGATGATTGGGAAGAAATTTGGCAAAGGAATCTCTCCTTAACAAAATCAGCATCCTATAAAGAAAATTTATATAAAAAGATATATAGATGGCATCTGGTACCCTCTAGACTAGCAAAAATATATCCAGCAGCAAACCCAAGCTGTTGGAAATGTAAAAAAAGAACACGGTACCTACTTCCACCTTTGGTGGACATGTTCAGAGGTTAAATTTTTTTGGATAAGGATTAAAATATGGATAGAAGAAATTACCCAAAGAGGATAGAAGTGGAAACCTGAATTGTACCTTCTGGGTATAATCAAAGGGGAGTACCCTCTCAAAGTAAAGTATTTGATTATTCATATACTAACAGCAGCATGAATCTCAATGGCACAATATTGGAAAATGCCCAACTTATCACCTATACACATTATTATTCATAAAAATTATGAATGTGCTGAAATGGAAAGGATCACACTAAAAATAAAAGGGAAAGATGATACTGAATATTATTCTATATGGATAAATTGATAGAACGTAAGAAAAGAATATATAAAATAAATGAACCCAGGAAACATATTACTACATATAAGTCTAATGACAGGAATTTATAAAATATTAGTTTTATTTCTCTTTCTTATTGAATAAGTTATATAAAGGATTTTTTTACAAAATAACACAGTTATAATCCAATAATAACAATAGACTATTATATAATATATAATATAGATATTATTTAGTTTACAAGGGATAAGGAATATTTGCCATTCAATATCTGTTATGAGTTACTTAAATCATTATCAAATGTATTAGAGAGAAATATGATTTGTGCAGATGTCTATTTATATGATTATTACTTTTTTATTTTTGTATATTTGTATATTTTAATCTTTTGTACTAAATAAAATATTTTTTGTAAAAAAGGAATATTACATCCAATTTTGGTTGCCACAATATAAAAAGGTGTGCAGATTATAGAAAGAGTGCAGAGAAGAGAAACAAAGATGATTAGGACTTGGAGTCTAAAATATATGAAGAACAGTTGCAACCAATCTTCCAATATCTTAGGGCCTTCCACAAAGAAGAGGCATTCAACCTATTCTCCAAAGCACCTGAAGGCAGGATAAGAAGCAATGGATGGAAACTAATTATATCTTGACTCTTGATGAATGTATCTTTTCTGTTATGTATATTGAGAATATTTATACCAAAACAAATTCCCTGCGTGTCCAATCACACTTGGCCAATAAAGTATTCTATAATCTAATTAAGGAGAGAACCAACTTAGGAGAAATTTCCTGACAATTAATTGATGGAATGGCTTGCCTAGAAATTCTGGATCCTCCAACATGGGACATTTTAAAGAAGAGAATGGACAACCATTTGTCTGAACTGGTGTAGGGTTTCCTGAGTAGAGGGGGTTGGACTAGAATACCTCCCAAGTCATTCTGTTAATTTCCCAACCAGCATCCTGAAGTTGGGAGTTGAAATCCACACTTCATAAAATTGCTGGGTTGAAGAAACACTTGCTTAACTTTTCCTTTTTATTCTTGTTTCCACTGAAATGTGCCCAATTCTGAGTTTTTTAACTTTCTTGCAAGGTTTTCCAGGAGGGATTTGTTATTTCCTCCTTTCTAGAGTGAGAAGATGATTATCCCCAAATCATTCAGCTGGCTTTGTGGTTGTGGCAGGACTACAACCACACCTTTTCTTTAATGATTTGTATTAACTATTTGCTGGTAATTCCCTCATTCAACTGTTGCCACAAAAATGCTTATTAACTTAATGATAGCCCTAACCCTCAATCTTTTTTGTCCATAAGTCAACAATTTGGAAAAATATTGATATGCAATTATTAAGTTGAACTATGCATGATGCCACTTATAAATCAAATTCCCTCTTAGAAACCTGCAGTCCAATCACAAAGCAGTTTTCTGTGTCATATTGTTTTCCTCTTTTATTCATATAGATTATATATTTTTTATAAAAGTAATATTTCCTTCCCCCTTTTAGTTATTTTTATTTATTTTATTTGTTAAATTTATACGCTGCCCAGCAGCACATAAATGCCATCAACAGTGAAAGGATAGTTTTTCTGCTTAGCATGCAATCATATTCCTTCACTTGGACTACCATAACTAGTTAGCTGGTTTGGCAGATGGATAGTATCTCCAACAGAAAGTCTGTACTAAAATGGCTGTACTAAAGACTTTCTGCACCCTGTTTAATTTCTTTCAAGGAGGCAAATTAAGGAGATTTCACCAAAAACCATGTTCATGCCATTTTAAAAATAATTTCACTCTGTTGCCACAAATGGTTTCTTTCCATTAAGCTATGAGCATTTCTAGAGTGTCATTATTTAGAGTTAAAGATACCTGACTACTTCAGATGTCCTAATCGATTCTCCATTATATGGCAGCTTAGCAAGGGCTCAATACATATTGTTTCACAAAAATGGTATACTAGTTCTCAAAGAAACAAACAAAAAATAATTTTATTTTGTCCAGGACCCAGATATATATCTAGTCACTTGAACTGTTAAGTTGATAGGATATCTTATATACCACACATTGAGTTTATATTTAAAACTAATTAATTCACTTAAGTGCCTACTGTTTCCTATCTCTAGGATTCATTTCATTATATATCTTTGCATTATTTTTTACCATATCCCATTTTATTTTACTGTTTTTCTTCTCTAATTTTATTGTATTTTACTGTGGCTGATCCTCATTTTAATAATATGACCCACTGAGTAATTAGTAGAGATTACTACTTTGGTTTGGAGTGATTTTGTACTGGAACAAATAAATGCTATAGGCATTTAGACTTTTAAGCCACCTTTAGTAGTTTATATTCATATGCATCAAACAAAAACTATTGAGGCTGTTAATTTGAGTTTGATTGTGATTGTTATTTAATTATTTACCTCTGTGGATCAAAGAATAAATGATTTCCTAAAAAGTGAAAAATAAGACGCACCTGGTTAAATATGAAGGGCCAAATAGCATTCTTGGCAGAAATGGTAAGGAGCTTTTCTGGGGGAGCCAGGGGATTGATCTTTCCAATTTGCATTTTCAGAAAGGACTTGTTAGGAAATGTGACCCAATTGAAAACATCAAACCCAGTTTCCAATTCTCCATTGGGGCCAAAAGAAACTTGTTCTCCAGCACTGTTGTTAAAAGAGACTTGATGCAAAAAATGATGGAGCTGAATGAGGGGGGGGGGGGGGGATGAGAGGAGGGTGGGGGGGGGGGGGGGCTAGGGGGGGGGGGGGGGGCGGGTGGTTGCTCTTCTTTTGGTGGGTGGGGGGGGGGGGGTGGGGGGTTGGGGGGGTGGGTGTGGGTGTGTTGGGGGGTGGGGGGGGGGTTTTGGGGGGTGGGGGGGGTGGTGTGTGGCGGGGGTGCTTGTTGCGCCGCGTTTGGGTGGGGGGTGGTTGTGTGTGGGGGGGGTTGGGGGGTTTGGCGGTTTGTTTTTTTGGCTCTTGTGGGGGGGGGGGGGGGGGGGGGGGGGGGGGTGGTTTTTGTGAAAAAAAAAACTAAATTGGTTAGGTATAAGGGTTTTGGGGGGGGGGGGTAAATTAGTGGGTGTTAGCGTTTGGTTCACCAGGGCCCCTACCGGGGGTCTGTCCGCTTGAGCCTCGCTCGGGGGTGCGCCGGGGATGGGTTGTGGTGCCAGTCATCCCTGCCAAACCTAGCGAGGGCCTCTTTGGTGGTCCTGACGGCCCTTTCAGCCAACCCATTACTGGCAGGGTGAAATGGGGCTGTGAAAATGTGGCGAATGCCCAGGTTGGCAGCAAAACGGCTGAATTCTACTGATGCGAACTGTGGGCCATTATCGGAGACAATGGAGTCGGGTAGTCCATGTGTAACGAACAGGCGCGTTAACACGTTGGTGATTGCTAGTGTGGTGGTCGTGGATAGCTGTGCCACGTCTATCCATTTGGAATAAGCGTCTACGACCACTAGGAACATCTTTCCATGCACGGGCCAGCCAGATCGATATGGATTCTAGACCAAGGGCGCTGGCGCTCTCCCATCTGGTAGGGGTGGCGATGGGGAGCAGGACGGGATTCCTGGCAAATGCTGCAGGAACTTACCCAATTGACAATGTCCTCGTCTAGACCCGGCCACCACACGTAGCTGCGTGCTAATGACTTCATTCTCACGATGCCGGGGTGTCCCTCGTGCAGCGCCTCCAGGACTCGGTACGCAGCGAGGTCGAATGACCACTGAGTGCCCCCACAGTAGACAACCCTGCAAACTGGACAGCTCCTGCATGCGAGTCTTAAAGGGTGCAAATTTGTTATCAACGTTGCCTCCCGGCCACCTCCTCACCCAGTCGAGCACCTGGGCGAGCGCTTGGTCTGCCTTGGTTTTAGCGGCGGCGATGTCAAGGGCGGTGATGGGCAGGTCAACTGGGTGATTTCGAAAATGGCGTTGACAGGAGCTGGGTCTTCAGCCGGAGCGGGTAAGGGGCAGCGACTGAGAGCGTCGGCGTGATAGAGTTTTGCCCGGGCGGTGAATAAGTTTGTATGAGTAGGCCGCTAGGAAAAGTGTCCACCTTGTCATCCTAGGGGAAAGGACTTGAGGTGTCTGTTTGTCGCCGGCCAGTAGGCCCAGGAGGGGTTTATGGTCGGTGACCAGTTCAAGAAGTGGCCAAAAAGGAATTCGTGAAACTTTTTCATGGCCGCAACAGCTGCTAGGGCTTCCTTGTCTATTTGGCTGTAGTTTCGCCTCCGTGGCCGAGAGGCGTCCTGGAGAAAAAGGCGATGGGGGCCTCGGCGCCATTGGGGAGTCTGTGACTAAGGACCGCCCCAATTCCAAAAGGGACAGCGTCTGCTGCCAGTACTAAAGGAAGATTGGGGTCGAATTGGATGAGCACTGCCTCTGACGTAAGTAGTGATTTGACGGCATGAAACGCCTGGTCTTCTTTGTGCCCCCAGTGCCACAGTGTGACTTTTTGTCTAGTAATCTGTGTAGGGGTTCGGCTACTGAGGCTTTATGGGGCAAGAAGGATGCATAAAAGTTCAGCAGCCCCAAGAAAGCTTGTAGCTCCGTTTTGGAGGTTGGTGTGGGAGCTTCGTGGATTGCCCTAACCTTGGACTCCAGAGGGTGAATGCCAGAGGCGTCAATTTTATAACCCAGAAAGTCCACCTGTCTAGTGGCAATGGCGCATTTTTCTTTTTTTAACTTGAGGCCATGCTGTCTGAACCTCTCTAACACTGCTCGCACTCTCTGGAAGAGTTGGGGTCTGTCCCTGGCTGAGACCAAGATGTCGTCGAAGTAGGGTACTACACCAGGGAGGCCCTGTAAAATCCGGCTCCATGAGGGATTGAAAATCCCTGGGCAACACTTCACGCAAATTGGAGCGCTTGCATCGAAGGCACCCCTGTGAGTGATGATGGTCTGAAGTTCGCTGTTTGGTTATCAACAGGGAACTGCTGATATGCTTGAGACATGTCCAATTTAGCAAAAATACTGCCCGGCTCGAATGTGTGTAATAAGTGCTGAATGACGGGCACAGGGTAGGCGCTAACTTGTAAATATTTATTGATTGTTGTCTTGTAGTCCGAGCAAATTCTCAGGCTACCATCTTTTTAAGGGGTGTGACAATGGGCGTCTCCCACTTGGCGAAATCTGTTGGCTCAATGACCCCTTGTTTTAGTAGTTTATCCAATTCAGCTGTCTAGTTTTGGTCGAATAGCAAATGGAACTCACGTGGTTTTAATCTGATTGGGACTGCCTGGGGGTCAACGGTGAATCCAGATGGGGTTCCATTATAACACCCCAGCTCCTCGCTGAACACATCTGCGTAGTCAGCGAATAAGGAGTCAGTGTCTGAGGTTGAGACAGCATGGACTCCTGTTAGCCCTAGGCCGAGGTGGGGAAACCAATCGAGCCCCAATAAGGTGGGTAGATTGCCGTTAACTACCACTAGAGGTAGGTGGCCTTTAAAAGCTCTAAAACTGACAAAGAACTTGCCTCTGCCGATCACGGGAATGGCCTTCCCCTGGTAGTCCTTCAGACTGAACTGGCATCTCTGAAGCCGGGTAGTAGATAGGCTGGGATGGAGTCTCTTGAGGGTGCTCCATGAGATTATTGAGAGCGCTGACCCTGTGTCAACCTCCATGTGGCACGGTTTACCTTCTAGGGAAACGGAGAGAGAAATTTTACTAACAGTGTGGCAAGTACGCCTGGCAAGGCGGTGTGCATGACAGTTTAATACTTGCCTCTGTGGTCCCGAGTGCGAGGACGGGGTCTTTGTGCAGCGCTTTGGGGGGCTTGGCAGACTCTCGCAATGTGCCCCTCTTATGGCAGTTGTTGCAAACGGCTCCTTTAAACTTGCAGGTGGCCCTTTGATGTGATCCCCACAGGCTAGGCACAGTGTGATGTGCCTGGGTGGACGGTGTATTCTTGTTTGGCCCCTACCTGCGTCGTCTGTCGTTGGCGCAGGCGGTGGACGTGCGTTTTCATCGTTGTGGGTTTCCTCCGCTTCCACCTCTTCGAATGGACTGGGAACGATGCCAACTTGGCACTTGGGCCCTGAATTTCGGTGGCTGAGTTCGTTGCTAGCCTCGGCTGCTAGGGCCTCCTCGACCGCTTGCGCGAGGTTGAGGTCTTTTTGCTAGCAGGCGCCTCTGTAGGTTGAGATCCTTGACCCCACAAACTAATTGATCGAGGAGCTTGTCCTCCAGGTATGTTCCAAACCCGCAGTGCAGGGCTGCTGTTCTGAGGCGGCCATATATTGATTGATGGTCTCCTTACTTGATTGCTTCCTCATACGGAACGTGAACCTCCTGGCGATTTGTGAAGGCCTGGGAGCATAGTGGTTAGTGAGGATCTCAAGCAACTCGGACCACAGAACGTTTTTCAATTCTCTCGGCGCCACGAGTGCTGCGGCGGTATCAGAAACGTGGCTCCGCAGTAGATTAGGAAATAGATTTTTTCCGATGCTCTCCCGCATCCGCCAAGCCGACCGCATCGATGTAATGATTGAAGCGGTTCTTATACGATTCCCACTTCTCTTCGTCTGGTTTAAACGCCAGAAATACTGGGTTGGAACTCATGGTGCTGGAACGGCTGGGCTACCTGCGGAAAAATCTCTCTGGGACAACGGGCGCTCGTGAGTTACTAGTGATATCAGCTCTGGAGAGGTTTTTGCTACCCTCTCTTTTTCTCTCTGGGTTACCACGTTGGCTGCTGAGCCGTTGGAGGTGTCTTGATTCGCGCCAAAAGTGGGCGTTAGTGACTTCTTACAGCGCTGTGCTGTGTCTCCTACTGGCTCAAAATTCAAATGACACCCGTTTGAATTTCGCGCCAAATACAGAGCGGCTGCGGCTCGCAGCGCCCACTTTCCCGTAAGCGGGGCCAACAAGCGCTACAGACACTTCTAACTTTTTGAACCAGACCGCTTTCTCTGGCTGCGGACCAGCGTTTGCTCTTTTTGATCGCTCGTTTTGTTGGCTGACCGCTCTCTCTGGCTGCGGATCAGCATTTCCCTTATCGCCAGCCGATCGCTCTCTCTGGGCTGCGGATCGGTGGCTAGTGACTCAGCGGTTGCATGGTGCTTCTGGTAGCCATCCCATCCTCATCGCCAGTGTTAAGTTTGAGCAATGAGAGGCTGAACCAGAGCATGAGTGCAACAATACTTTATTTTACAATAAAGGGCTGACCGTGCTTGCCACGCCTGGAACTGGCTCGCAGCAATCAGCAACTGGTTGGACCCCGCAGCCTGCTTTTATAGCTGGCTGCTGGAGAGAACCAACCAATGGGAATGGGGGAATAACGCCCACACAAAGTGAGTGGACCTGAGTGAGAACTCCTAGAGTTCTCAGGACATAACAATAAATATTAACTGGATTCCTTGAATCATATGGAGAACTCTCACTTCCTTCAGTATGGTTTATGCCCAATGGTAAGTCATTTTTTTCCACCAACCTACATTGTTTATAATTTAAAAAGAAACATTTTCTCTATCACCTAGATTTTCTATTCTGTTGTCTGTTTTCACCTGAAAAGGTGTTATATGAAAATTCCAGCATAACATTGAAAAGGAAGCAGAATGACATATTAACTTGCTTTGATCAACCTGGAATGTTAGGATTTATACATTTACTTTGCTGGCATAAGATTTAGACACTATTAAAAACTCCAATATAGAAATTTCTAGGCCAAAACAGCCTTCTGTTCCACCTCAGCAGTTATTTAAGGAAAAAATAAAATAGAATTGAAAACAAATTAACTTGAAAACTTGAAGTTTCTTCATTCTAATCATTGACAAAGGTTTTACATGTGAAACTGTTAAATATAATAAATGGAATATGATACTTTGCCTAGCATTTCATACATAATATAAAGTTCATATGTCAGTGTTTTTTTCAGACTTTTTCAAAACCTTATTTTCAAATTGCATCCAATTTTGCATAAATGCCTCTATTTGTTTAGACTATTCAGATAATATTTGAAAAAGATAATAGGCTTTTATGTTTTTTTAGTTTTTGCATAAGGGAATGCCATGAACATTCAAAATTATCTGTAAAGGGAGGGAGGCGAACAGTTTGGAATTATGAAATATAAATAAATAAAGACACTTTCAAAAGGAAAGAGAAAAAAATATATAAGCCATTTTTTTTCACATGATCTGATGATCTTCCTGATTTGGATTAGTAAACATTACCTGCCATGGTGACTGAAGGAAGTATTTCCAGCTCTTCTTATCAATTTTCCGACTGTCCTTGAGTTTGGAGGCATACAAGTCCCGCAGAGCATGTGCCACAGCATAGACTGCATTGTAGATGCTGTAACTATGTCCACCCATTGTGGTCTCAAAGACAGAATTAGGAAGAGTCTCCAGCTTTTCTTCTCCAGTGCAGATCCTTTCAGCATTCTCATCTGTAATATCACTGGAAAATGAGCATTCAAACGCATCTTTCCAGAAATCCCTAATAAATCCATCATCTTTTTCTAGGTTTGGGTTTTTCTTCTGCATAAATTGTTGAAATCCTGTCAACTTCTTTGAGTGAAGTGCAAAGGAAATTGCACCATGGAGAAAATCAATAGGCAATTGTCTCTGCATTAGAATAGAAGTGAATTCCATTTGAGCTGTCATGACCCAAACTTTGGCTTTTCTCTCTTTTGGAATATCATCAGAATCTAAAACAGACAGCATTATCCTCAATGTCACTATGCTTGTAATTTCAGCATTAAAGATCACTGCAATGACTGTACTCCACATGATCACTCTATATAATTTATCTGCTTCCTCCATCATTTTAGCAGCTTCACTACCATACATCATTTTGGGAGTATGTTTCATAAAGTCAAAGCAGATTCCTCTCTCTGAAAACACGGAAAGACTCTTTTGAACAAATCTCTCCATATCTTCTTCATACAGAGAAATCATCCCAACCCAGGTCCATCCTGTTATGTCCCTGGAACTCTAGGAGTTCCCACTCAGGTCCGTTCACATTGCGGGGGCGGTTTTCCCCCTCGCTCATTGGTTGGTTCTCCCCAGCAGCCAGCTATAAAAGCAGGCTGCGGGGTCCAACCAGTTGCTGATCGCTGCGAGCCAGTTCCAGGCTTGGCAAGCACGGTCAGTCCTTTATTGTTATAATAAAGTATTTGTTGCACTCATGCTCTGGTTCAGCCTCTCATTACCCAAACTTAACACTGGCGACGAAGGTGGGATAGCTACCAGAAGCACCATGCAACCGCTGAGTCACTAGCCACCGATCCGCAGCCAGAGAGAGCGATCGGCCGGCGATAAGAGCAATGCTGATCCGCAGCCAGAGAGAGCGGTCAGCAAGCAACGAGAGCAAATGCTGATCTGCCACCAGAGAAAGCGGTCAGCAAGCAACGAGAAGCAAACGCTGATCGCAGCCAGAGAAAGCGGTCAGCCAGTAACGAAAGTGAGAAGCGTCTGTAGCCATTTGTTAGCCCAGCTACAGGAAAAGTGAAGCGCTGCGAGCCGCAGCCGCGCTCGTTGTTTAGGCGCGAAATTCAAACGGCTGTCATTTGAATTTCAAACCTAAAAGGTACAGAGCGGTGCTGTAAGTCAAGTCACTGATGCCCACGCAGGCGCGAATTTCAAAAACGCTGCAAGCGGCTGACAGCCTAACCTCGTGTTTAGCCCAGAGAGAGAGAGAGGATTGTGAAAAAGCCTCTCCAGAGCTGAAATCACTTGCCTGCCACAGGCACTAGAAACCTTTGCTGCTGCCCCAGAGATTTTGTCCACAGATTGTACAACCGATTTCCTCACTATGAATTCCAATCCAGTCTTCCCAGCGTTCAAACCGGATGAGGAGAAGTGGGAATCATACAAGAACCACTTTAACCATTACATCGATGCAATTGGGCTGGCTGATGCTGGGGAGCACCGGAAAAAAATCATATTTCCTGATCTACTGTGGAGCCATCGTCTTTGACACTGCCACAGCTCTTGTGGCTCCACGTGAGTTAAAAACGTTCCATGGTCTGAACTGTTAGAAATCCTTACTAACCACTATTCTCCCAGACCTTCACAGATTGCTAGGCGATTCACCTTCCGTATGAGGAAGCAATCAGACAAAGAGACCATCAACCAGTACATGGCCGCCCTCAGGACAGCAGCACTCCATTGTGGGTTTGGAACCTACCTGGAGGACATGCTCCTCGATCAACTAGTCTGCGGGGTCAGGATCTCCACCTCCAAAGGCGCCTACTCGCTAAGAAGGACCTCAACCTCGCACAAGCCGTCGAGGAGGCCCTGGCAGCAGAACTGGCAGCACACTCAGCCACCGAAATCCATGGTCCAACTTCCAAGCTAACGACAGTTCCAGTCCACTCCGAGGAGGTGGTAGCAGAGGAAGCCCCTAGTGATGAAACCGACATCCACCGCCTCACCAACGCCAGGCATCCGCAGGTAGGAGCCAAGCAAGAAAACATCAGTCCACCCAAGCACATCACCCTGTGCCTATCCTGTGGTGGATCTCATCCGAGGGCCGCCTGCAAATTCAAAGGAGCCACCTGCAACACCTGCCACAAAGGGGCACATCGCGAGAGTCTGTCAAGCCTCTCAAAACTCAGCACAAAGGCACCCCCTTCTCACACTCTGGACCTCAGAGGCAAGTATTGAACTGTCGCACTCACCACCATGCCAAGCACACTTGCCATACCATTAGTAAAATATCTCTCTCCATTTTGTTAGAAGGTAAACCGTGCCGCATGGAGGTTGACACAGGGTCAGCGCTCTCAATTATCTTGTGGAGCACCCTCAAGAGGCTACAGCCCAGCCTATCAACAAGCCGGCTCCAGAAGTGCCAGTTTAGCCTGAAGGACTACCAGGGAAGGTCATTCCTATAATCAGCAGAGGCAAGTTCCTTGTCAATTTTAAAGCTTTCAAAGGTCACCTACCTCTAGTGGTAGTTAACGGCAATCTCCCCACACTCTTGGGGCTCGATTGGTTTCCCCATCTCGGCCTAGGGCTAACAGGAGTCCATGCTGTCTCAACCTCTGACACTGACTCCTTATTCGCTGATTACTCAGATGTATTCAGCGATGAGCTGGGAAGTGTTATAACGGTACCCCTATCTCATTCTCAGTCGACCCCCAGGCAGTCCCAATCAGGCTAAAACCGCGTAGAGTCCCATTAGCTATTTGGCCAAAACTAGATGCAGAATTGGATAAACTATTAAAACAAGGGGTCATTGAGCCAACAGATTTCACCAAATGGGAGGCACGCCCATTGTCACACCCTCAAAAAAAGGCGGTAGCCTGAGAATTTGCTCGGACTACAAGACCACAATTAATAAGTTTTTACAAGTTAGCGCTTACCCAGTGCCCGTCATTCAGCATTTATTACACACTTTTGAACCTGGCAGCATTTTTGCCAAATTGGACATGTCTCAAGCGTATCAACAGTTCCTGTTGACAGCCAAACAGCAGAACTCCAGACCATTGTCACCCACAGGGGTGCTTTCGGTGCAAGCGTCTCCAATTTGGCGTAAGTCTTGCCCCAGGCATTTTTCAATCCCTCATGGAGCGGATTTTGCAGGGCCTCCCTGGTGTAGTACCCTACTTCGGCGACATCTTAGTCTCGGCCAGGGACAGACCCCAACTCTTCCAGAGAGTTCGAGCAGTATTAGAGAGGTTCAGACAGCATGGCCTCAAATTAAAAAAAGAAAAAATGTGCCATTGCCACTAGACAGGTGGACTTTCTGGGTTATAAAATTGACGCCTCAGGCATTCACCCCTGGAGTCCAAGGTTAAGGCAATTCACGAGGCACCCACTCCAACCTCCAAAACTGAACTGCAGGCCTTCTTGGGGCTATTGAACTTTACGCGTCCTTCCTGCCCCATAAAGCATCAGTGGCAGAACCCCTGCACAGACTGTTGGATAAAAAATCGCCTTGGCACTGGGGTCACAAAGAAGACTCCGCTTTTCACGCCGTCAAATCTCTACTCACGTCAGAGGCGGTACTTATTCAGTTCGACCCCAACCTTCCATTAGTGCTAGCAGCAGACGCATCCCCTTTTGGAATTGGGGCAGTATTAAGCCACAGGCTCCCCAATGGCTCCAAGGCTCCCATCGCTTTTTCTCCAGGACGCTCTCTGCAACAGAGCGCAATTATAGCCAGATCGATAAGGAAGCTCTAGCAGCTGTTGCAGCAGTGAAGAAATTTCACGAATTTCTCTTTGGCCACTTTTTCGAGCTGGTCACGGATCACAAGCCTCTCCTGGGTCTACTAGCTGGAGACAAACAGACCCCTCAAGTCCTTTCTCCTAGAATGACGAGATGGACCCTTTTCCTAGCGGCATACTCGTATAGACTCATACACCGCCCAGGTAAAACATTGTCCCACGCTGACGCTCTCAGCCGCTGCCCCTTGCCGGCTCCAGCTGAAGACCCTGCTCCAGTCCATGCTATTTTTGAGGTCACCCAATTGGACCTCCCCATCACTGCCCTTGACATTGCTGCTAAAACCAAGGCAGACAAAACAATCGCCCAGGTACTGGACTGGGTGAGGAGGGGTGGCCGGGCGGTGATGTTGAAAACAAATTTACACCTTTCAAGACCCGCCTGCAGGAATTATCCAGTTTGCAGGGCTGTCTGCTCTGGGGCACTCGGTGGTCATCCCGACCTCACTGCGTGCCCGAGTTCTGGGCGTTGCACGAGGGCACCCTGGCATCGTCAGAATGAAGGCATTAGCACGCAGCTACGTATGGTGGCTGGGCCTCGACGAGGACATCATCAGATGGGTAAGCTCCTGCAACCCCTGCCAGGAATCCCGTCCAGCTCCTCCTATTGCCACCCCTACTAAGTGGAAAGCGCCAGCGCTCCGTGGTCCAGAATTCACATCGACCTAGCTGGCCCATTGCATGGGAAAATGTTCCTAGTGGTCGTGGACTCCTACTCTAAATGGATTGACGTGGCACAGCTATCCACGACCACCACACTAGCGATTACCAAGGTATTAACTCGCCTGTTTGTAACACACGGGCTGCCTGACTCCATTGTTTCTGACAATGGCCCACAGTTCGCATCAGCCGAGTTCAGCCGTTCGCTGCCAACCTGGGCATCCGCCACATTTTCACGGCCCCATTTCATCCTGCCAGTAACGGATTGGCTGAAAGAGCCATCAGGACCACTAAAGAAGCCCTAGCTAGGTTCAGCAAGGATGACTGGCACCACAAACTCTCGCGTTTCCTGATGAGCCAGCACTCAACTCCGTGCTCAGTCACCAATAAGTCCCCAGCTG
Source organism: Pseudonaja textilis (assembly GCF_049901715.1). NCBI lineage: Eukaryota > Metazoa > Chordata > Lepidosauria > Squamata > Elapidae > Pseudonaja > Pseudonaja textilis. The sequence goes on from NC_142008.1 coordinate 114,170,155, forward strand.
AGCTCCTGATGGGCAGGCGCCTGAGGACTGTATTGGACAGACTTCACCCACATTACTGCCCTGACTCTCCCCTCGCTTCCACATCAGGGGTTAGACATTTTATCTTACAGGAACCCGTATTCACGAGGAACTTCGCTGGAGACCCTCTGTGGATCCCGGGCGAGATCGTGGCCATCACCGGACCCAGGTCATATCGAGTCAGACTGGAGGACGGCTGAATATGGAGAAGGCACCTGGACCAGCTGCGAAGGCGTCACAGCACCCTCGTCAGCAGTGACCCAGAATTACAAACTGGAGCGAGGCCTCAGCATCAACCCCACATCAGCATCAATCCCAGTGACCTGCTTACACCAGCAGCCGTTCCAGGGAATCCGAACACGGACAGCGGCGTCCAGATGGATGACCAGTCCGAACCAGTCAACGGGAGCATGTCCCCAGTGACCAGCCCTACGAGTCCCGAGCCAACCCGAACCGAGGGTGCGTTAGTGACACTCTACCGATTCTGCCTTCCCCTACAGACTCTGAACTGACAGACAACCCACCAGAGCTGCGCCGTTCTGGGCGCCAGCATAAACCTCCTGCCTACCTCAAAGACTATGCGTGTTCGCATCTGGGGGAAGGGGTGTTATGTCCCTGGAACTCTAGGAGTTCCCACTCAGGTCCGTTCACATTGCGGGGCGGTTTTCCCCCTCGCTCATTGGTTGGTTCTCCCCAGCAGCCAGCTATAAAAGCAGACTGCGGGGTCCAACCAGTTGCTGATCGCTGCGAGCCAGTTCCAGGCTTGGCAAGCACGGTCAGTCCTTTATTGTTATAATAAAGTATTTGTTGCACTCATGCTCTGGTTCAGCCTCTCATTACCCAAACTTAACACATCCAAAATGCAATAGTAAGTGTAGCACTCCATTAAGTTGGTGGATCTCATCCGGGAACATCCATTTGACAAAAATTCCTGCTTGGTCATTACTCATCAAAGGTGCCGATCCATATGTGATCTAATTGGGGAAAAAAGGATAAACATAGGAAAAAGGAAATAGACTTTTTAAAAAATAAAGGAAGAATGCATTTTTTTACTTAACACAATACTTGGGTTTTAGTGGGATACAGAAAGAGGCTTCTCTGTGTTATAAAATACACACTGAGTATTATGGACATCTGCACATTCAATACTGGTCATGAAGGAAAAAAGTGAAGGGCCTTTGGTGATATTCTTGTCATTATGACGAATTGCCTCCGGAATCTTTCTCTTAAGAGTTATCTTGAGGACCCAGCATCTGAAAATAATAATTAGCTCATGAACTTTCCATCTTGCTCCACATTTCTTCTCACCTGGGGAAATTTGTAGTTGCTCAGGCTGATTGCCATGTTGAGACAGGTTTTAGTCTGGGGTCCTCCAATGACAGCTACAGTATTGGTCTGGTCATTACATTTGTAGTTGGGGATAAATTTATCTTTAGCAGATACAAATTCCATTGCTAAACGATAAGTTGTATATTCCTCAAGATAATTGGTAGCAATGTGGAAACCAAGGCTAATATTGGACAAAATCCCAGAATGTTCATTGATCTCCTTTACAGCAAATGCCAGAGCCAAAGCATGTTGATAATTATGAGTGAGGAACCTTCAGTGAGAGTTACAAATGACATCAAATATTTCTGCTTCAGATTCAAAAAGTTGATATCTTTAATGTTATAGATGTAGTGCTTAGGTATTTTGATATTTGAAGCCTTGTCCTAAATGAACAATTGCACTAGATTGTATAACGAATAACTGATGAGAAGGGGAGATAAGCTAACTTTGAACTGAGAAAGTTTTGCAGCCTGCTTTCTTCCATATTTTAGATACTTCTTTTGGCAAACTGTAAAATGCATGATAAAATATATCTTCCAGGATTAATTTGGATGCCAAGGTGCATTTGATTTCAGTTTTATCAACATTTTTTCCTGTATTTTTTTTAAGAGCCAGAAGTCAGTTCCATTTTTCCACCATAGAATTGTAAAAACTGGAAAAGTTTCTCAAACACTTTGAAGGGCTTACTGTTTTAATTATTGGTTGAGATGAAATGTTAAAGAGCTCAGGATTATAATGAGGGCATCTCCATGTTTTAAATTTGTCAAGCTTTTTAGTGCCCTAGAAAGTTGAATTGTCTCAGTTTAATCTCCAGTAACTGGACAAGCTGATTTTCTCCTAGTTCTGGAATTAAAAATGGCTAACCATAGACATTAGAATTAGCATGCTGAATTAGCATAATATTTCAACAGAAAAATGGAACATACATAATACAGTACAGGTAGAAATAAGGAAAATAAGAGGAGGAGCTGGAGGAGCAATAACAAGGGAATACTTACATGTACTGATCAAGTACTTCATGAGAAGGAAGGCTTTGGAAAGTGATCTCATTTGAAAGAAAGAAGACTTGATAAATAATTGCAGCAATGATTAAGTCCCCAGACTGATAATACTTATGAACAACTGGAAGAGGACTACTAAGCTTGCTATTGTAAATAGGAGAAATGAGCATGGTAGCAAAAAAAAATAGGGTCCCGAATATAACCAAATCACTGTAGTATACTGTCATTATAGACATTAAAGTGCAACTTCTATGTTACCATTTAACCAAGGATGTGGGTTGGCACTCATTTACATCATCACAAGATAATACAATGAAAATTATATGGAATTAAGACAAGGATGTATCACAGATCAAATGCAAAACCTTCTTTTTCTTCCTGTGTGCAGTTCTGTATTTCGGAGCAGATTTTAATGCTATGCAATGTCTTAATGTAGGATCATAATTTTGTCAGTGTCTACTTAAATTCCCTTGAGAGATGGAGTAGAAGGGACACTGACTATACTTAATTAGTAATCAGGATTATTATTTTTCCAATAGTACTGTCTTTGAAAAATATTAGAAGCAAACATGTTTACTATATCTCAGTACTCACTGGAACATTGCTATTAACCTTTGGAACTAATGCACAAAGTAGAAAATGGTGGAGTGGGAGATTATGTGCACAGAAGAAGAAGGAAAAATACAATTAGAAAAAAAAAGAAACATGTCTTTTTAGGTTATAGTATTCTCTCCTTTGCTAAATACAGGATGTACCTTGTAAAGTGATACTGTAACAATTACCTAAGCTCTAGAAGGACATTGTATTGAAAGCAGGATAGATTTAATAGGAAGTGGAGCTCAGAAATTGAGATTCAGCCTGTTATTGTGAATTTATTCTCTTCCAAGACGTAGGTAGAAAAATGATTGAGTGCTCCTTCTGATCTATCTTGTTCTCTTGACACTGCAGCAACAGAATTTTTACCAAATTCAAGGAATGATTATTTTTTAGTGTGCTTCATGGTTGGAGTAAAAACAAGGGTTATCTCTTATTTTTTCCTACCTATCTACATACTGTTGCTTCTATAATGTACTAGAGCTTGTCAAACTTGATTTCATTGAGGACCGCATCAGGGTTATGTTTGACCTCGGGGATGGGACATGGCCAAAGTGGGCATGGGCAGTTCAACATCACACCTGTTGGGGATGCCTGTGGTGACCCAAGCACTCTGCCAGTGAAAATGGGCTGCTGAATTCCATTTTTTGAATTTTCGGCTGCCACAGCCTCCTGCAACACTCTGAAAGTGAAAATGGAGTAGGGAGCCCATTTTCACTGGCAGTAGCACTGTGAGTCAGTCATTCGCTTGATCCAGCCTTGAGTTTGATACCCCTTTATTAGTGAGATGCCAGGCAGAAGAGGTATATTAATGATCGCATATCTCAAAAGCCTGGACATAGGTAGGATCTAGCATGAAAGCACTTTCTGCCCTGGCTGTGATGACCCAGAGAGTGGCACAAAGGCAGCACAGTCATATAATCAATAATAATCTCCAACTTTGCTTCCAATGTCTAGGTTACCTTCTGGCTGGAGAAAAGCTCTCCCAGGAACAGCGTTTGACTGCAGAAAATTAAGTCCAAAACAGGGTAAACACAAACTGTAACTTAAAGTACAAACAAGCCAAACTGAAGTAATTAATTTGGCAGAGCAGGGAGCAACAATTTCAGACTTGAAAGCACGGCAAAACTCACACAGTTGGAAAGATGCCAGGATCACAGATAAGCCATGACAACACAAGATAAAGTCATGTTTGCTTCCAACAGCCTGCCACTTGCAGCTTGCCTTTTTCATTAACTGCGGCTCCTCTGAATTCCTTCTCCCTTGTTCTACCCCTCCCTGCTCTTCCCAGCTGGACTTTGCCATTCCCCAGTTTCCTCCACAGCCAATGGAGCCACACACCCACTTCCTGTCAGCTGTTCCTCCTCGGATTCAGACTTTGACAGGGGCATGACACTGGCTTTATCTTAGGAATCATTTTTGCTCTCAAGGTGTAGCTTGCCCCATTGGTTTTTTTTTTTTTTAATGTATCTGGGCTGTTTTATTATATACGTTGCCAAGGGTGCTATATGATATCTTGGGTTATAAAAAAATTAACAAATAAATCAACAAGTGGAAGTTAAAATCAAATACAGATCTACTTTACAAGCAACTGCTTTTTATTTTTTATTTTCCTTTCTTTTTTTTCTTTTTCTTTTTTCTTCTTCTGCCATTTATAAATAATAATAAATAACAATCTAATGGAGATTTCAGTATTAAGTATTAAGCTAAGAAAGAGATATTTAACCAACCTTTTGGACATTAACTTTTCAGAAACCATTATTAATATTGAAATGAATATTTTTCTTCATCTTAAAAAATTGATTTTCAAATCAGTATAGGGCTGAAAATAGTAACCAAAGAAAAGATGTGGAGAATCTACATTCTGAAATAAATTTTGAAGAGATTGTCACAACTATTGTTTTCTATGTTACCTTAATATGTGGCTTTCAATGTCTCTACCTGTCCAATCACACATAGCCAATAAATAATTCTACTCTACTCTACTCTGTTAAAAATCATGCTACATCATCTCTCATGCTGTCATAGATTGACTGCAACTTAAATATAGGTGTACACACACACACACACACACACACACACACCAAGTTAATTCCTTATATGTCACTTTCATATAGTGATATGAAGGAAGAATACATACCCCTCTTTTAATTATTTTTATTTATTTTATTTGTTAAATTTATACCCTTCCCAACAACACATAAATGCTATCTACAGAGAAAGGGTGATTTTTATGCTTTGTGTGCAATCATATCATTTCACTTGGACTAGCATAACTAGTTAGCTAAAGAGTCTTCAAACTTGGCAAGTTTAAGACTAGTGGACTTCAATTCCCAGAATTCCTGAGCTAACATGAATGGAGGAGGAATTCTGGGAGTTGAAGTCCACAAATGTTAAAGCTGTCAAGTTTGAAGACTCCTGAGTTAGCTGGTTAGGCAGATGAATAGTATCTCCGGCAGAAACTCTATGCTAAAGCAAAAACTTTATGCTCTATGTTTAATTTCTTTCGGGGAGGAAAATATAAATTCAAATTTAGGGAGATTTAACCAAAAACCATGTTCATGCCATTTTAAAAATAGTCTCACTCTGTTGCAGCAAATGGATTTTTTCCATTAAGCTATGAGCATTTCTAGAGTGTCATTATGTTACTAATGTAGTTAAAGATACCTGACTACTTCAGATGTCCTAGTCAATTGTCCATTATATGGCAGCTCAGCAAGGGCTCAATACATAGAGATATTCTTCATAAAAATGATATACTAGTTCTCAAACACAAACAAAAAAGTAATTCTATTTTCTTTAGGGCCCAACTATATATGGACAGTCACGGCAATGACTGCACTCCTTATGATCATTCTATATATTTTATCTGTTTCTTCCACCAGTTCGGCAGCCTCATTACCATACATTATTTGGGAAGACATTCTATAAAGTCAAAGCAGATTCCTTTATCTGAAAACATGGAAAGACTCTTTTGAACAAATTTCTCCCTATCTTCCTTATACAGAGAAATCAACCTAACCCAGGTCCACCCAAAATGTAATAGCAAGTGTAGCACACCTTTAAGCTGGTGGATCTCATCAGGGAACATCCATTTTATGAAAATGCTAAGTTGTCATTATACATCAAGGGTGTTGATCCAAATGATCTACATGGGGGAAAGACAGAAGAACCTATTTAAAGGGGAGTTTTCTAGGGGGAAAAAAGGAGTAATGCATATATCAGTATGTACTAAATAACTGGGCATGAGTGGATATCCAAGGAAAGATCCTAAAAACTATTCTTTTACCAAATAATGTCTGCAAATTTAGTACTGCTCATCAAGCAAAAAGAAGAGGCCATTGTTGATAATCTTCATATCTACAAACCTCCTCCTCATTAAATTACACATATTTTTTGCTTACAGAATCCATTTCATAAGAGTGATTATCAGGACTCAAAATCTGAAAATAATAAACTTGCGGACTTTCCATCTTGCTCCATATTTTTCTCACCTGCGGAAATTTACAGTTGCACAGAGTGGTTGCCATATTGAGACAGGTTTTAGTCTGGGGTCCTCCCATGATGGCTACCATATTTGTCTAGTCATTACATTTGTAATTTGGGATAAATTTATCCTTTGTAGAGAGAAATTCCATTGCTAGAAGGTAAATTGTATAATTCTCAAGATAGTTGGTAGCGATGTGAAAACCGAGGCTCATATTGGACGAAATCTCTGAAGTTTTTTCCCCCTCCTTTGCCGGTACTTTGCTTGTGTGGAGTAACCATTCAAAGTTACAATGGCACTGAAAAAAGTGACTTATGACCATTTTTCACACTTACGACTGTTGCAGCATCCCCATAGTCATGAGGGCCAGGCGAGGAGACGTGTGCCTCAATGTGAGTGATAATGAATTGGCCACACCCAGCCAATAACATGACCACCAAGCCATGTCCACCCAGTCACATGACCACCAAGCCATGCCCACCACCTAAGCCATGCCCACAGAACCAGTTGTTAAAAAGTTTGAATGCCACCCCTGAACATAGATAATACAGTACAGGTAGAAATAAGGAAAATAAGAGGAGGAGCTGGATGAGCAATAATAAGGGGACACTTACATATACTGATCAAGTACTTCATGAGAAGGAAGGCTTTGGAAAGTGATCTCATTTGAAAGAAAGAAGACTTGATAAATAATTGCAGCAATGATTAAATCCCCAGACTGATAATACTTGTGAATGACTGGAAGAGGACTACTAAGCTTGTAATTGTGAATAGGAGAAATGAGCACGGTACCAAAAAAAAGATAAAACTAGGGTCCAGAATATAACCAAATCACTGTAATATACTGTCATTACAGACATTAAAGTGCAACTTCTATGTTACCATTTAACCAAGGATGTGGGTTGGCAGTCATTTACATCATCACAAGATAATACAATGAAGATTACATGGAATTAAGACAAGGATGTATGACAGATCAAATGCAAAATCTTTTTCTGTGTGCAGTTCCGTATTTCTGAGAAGATTTTAATGCTATGCAATGTCTTAATGTAGGATCATAGTTTTGTCAGTGACTACTGAAATTCCCCTGAGAGATGGAGTAGAAGGGACGTTGACTATACTTAATTAGTAATCAGGACTATTATTGATATTCTGATTTTGAAAAATATCAGAAGAAAACATGTTTAGTATATCTAAGTACTCACTGGAACAATACTATGAACCTTTGGAACTAAGGCACAAAGTAGAAAATGGTGGAGTGGGGGGTTATATGCACAGAAGAAGAAGGCAAAACACATTTGGTGAATTGAATGAGAGATTGCAATCATATGAATTATCTGTATGTTCACGTTCCCGTGACTCTCTAAGTTCTTTGGACCTCTCCCTTTCATGGGAATCTTCATAAAGAGCAAGACCAATGCTGATTTATTAATTTCTATTTGGTATTACTAATCCTCCAATCTCCCTCAGAGAGAACCACTGAGTAGTGTACAACATAATCAATAAAATTAACATTAAATTAAAAATAATTTAACAATAAAACTTGTGTGTTGACTCACACATAGCTAATAGTTCTATTTTACTCTATTCTGCTCTACTGTATTTTACTCTACACTAGTCTTAAAAAAACATGCCACATCATCTCTCGTACTGTCATACACTGACTAAAACTGAAATATATGTGTCCCTATATATATATAGAGATAGAGAGAGAGATGATGAATGTAAATAATTAGGCATCATCCAAGGGATCTGATATAAATATCAGTTTTATTTTTTCATTAGTTGCTCCTTCTTATTCAAATCAGGTCTCAGAATAATGATATAGCACTTAGGAGAAAAGATGCAGCCCAGTAACCCAGATGCTGAAGCCAAAATGGAGAAGATCTCAACAGCAACCACATATTTCCCCTTGGTACTCAAATAGGTGGGAACAAATGATACCCACACACTGCAAAAGACCAACATGCTGAAGGTGATGAATTTGGCTTCATTGAAGCTGTCGGGTAAATTCCTAGCAAAGAAGGCTACAGTGAAAGTGACAGCGGTCAAGAGACCCATAAAGCCAAGGACAGTATAAAACATTGCGATTGAACCTTCATTACATTCCAGGACAATTTCTTCAACCATGGAGTGCATGTCTGAATCTGGAAATGGGGGAGAAATTGCCAACCACACTACACAGATGGTAAACTGAGCTGTGAAGACAGATAGGACAATAATGTTGGCCATCCTTCTCCCCACCCATTTCCTCATTTTGGAGCCTGGCTTTGTGGCCATGAAAGCAAGAACTACTATGGTTGTTTTACCCAAAATACAAGAAAGAGCTATAGAGAAAGTGATACCAAATGTAGTTTGTTGCAAGAGACATTTCACTAAACTAGGTTGCCCAATGAAGAGCAGAGTGCAAAGGGAGGAGAGCAGGAGAGCAACGAGAAGAACGTAGGTGAGGTTTTTGTTGTTGGCTTTGACAATGGGAGTATCCTGGTTTTTAATGAAGATTCCTAGTACCGCAGCTGAGATGATAGAAAAGGAGACTGCAATCATTACCAAAGAAATACCCAACGGCTCTTGGAAAGTCAAATAAGTTACAATTTTTGGAAGACAATTATCTTGACCCTTGTTTGGATGTTGATCCTCTTGACATGGGAAACAATCATCTAAGTCTGGGGGAAAAGAACAAATAAAACTGTTTCACAGAACCATGATAGGTTTTAAGCATGAAAAAATAATAACATCCTACATTTTATAAGTTTCTATGAGTTCATATTATTTTTCTCAAAATAATTTAAAATGAAATTCATTACATAACGCAGTGTTGATTTTCTATATTCTTTTAGTTATACAGCTATCTCAAAAATTTTATATGACATTTTTACTCTCCAGGTAGAATAGGAAGGAAAAAGAATTGAAACAGCAGGAAAAAAACAGCAGGAAGAGAAGAAGAATGCAAATCAGAGAAATTTATTGATCCTTATGCTGTTTAAATGAATTGGTTGATTGCAGCATTAAATATTTCCCAAAAGTGTGTTTCAAAAAGCATCTAGACTTTCCTTGTTTTTCCTTGAAGACATTTTGCTTCTCATCCAAGAATCTTCTTCAGTTCTGAATGAAGCCAATCAGTCAGAAGCCAATCAGTCAGAACTGAATAAGCTTCTTGGATGAGAAGTAAAATGTCTTCAAGGAAAAAAAGACAGTTCAATTGTTTTTTGAAAAAGCAACCTTGGGATAAGAATTATTTTGGATGACTGAGAATTTCAATAGACATTATGTCCAGACCTTCTTATTGAATGGGACATATTACTTGGAACTTTGACACATTAAATATCTCTTTGAATTATAAACAAGTAGTTCACTGATCTATACAACCTGTTAGATAGCTCAAGATTTTCAGACACCATAATACTGATTAAAAATTCAACCCCATTTATATTTATTAAATTGTTCACATATTCAATATATTGCTTTGCTTACCCATTTGGTCAGCTATCTTCCCTTCTGGACACTGTCTACAGTCATAGCAGCAGGATAATTTTCCTTCTATTTTTACCTTGCTGTAGCCAAAAGGACATTTCTCATTACAGATGGAAAGAGGCAATGTCTGTTCATGAATAAAATCAGAATCATTTCACGTGAAAAACTTACAGGTTGGAAGTGTTTATTTTATCAGGTATACATACCCTAACTTTTCACATCCTCATCAAAACTAAGTGTCCCATTACCCTGTTTTATTTTGTTTGAACTTTCAAATGAGCATACTAGGAATATTGCATCCAATTTTGGCTGCCACAATATAAAAAGGTGTAGAGAGTATAGAAGGGGTGAAGTGAAGAGCAACATTGATGATTAGGGATTGGAAGCTAGAACATATAAAGAACATTTGCAGAAATTGGTTGTGTCTAGTTCAATGAAAAGAAGAACTTGGGGTGAAATGCAAGCAGTCTTCCAATATCTTGGAAGAAGAAGAGGTGGTCAACCTATTCTCCAAGGCATGTGAAGGCAGGATAAGAAGCAATGGATAGAAACTAATTAAGGAGAGAACCAACTTAGAACTAAGGAGAAATTTCCTGATAGTTTGAACAATTAATTGGTGGAACGGTTTACCTCCAGAAATTCTTGATCCTCCAACATGGGACATTATTTTTTTGGAAAACAATTTTATTGTTTTTGAACAAACAAACAAACAGACAAAACATAAAAACATCAGCTCTCATCCGTACTTATGTACAAACAGTGTGTCGGTTGGTTCATCGGTTTTGTAGTCATTTTGTAGTCATAATTACAATTACCTTACATAATAACTCTTATTATCAATCCAAACTTATATATCCTCATATCATTATATAAAAAAAGATTTGACTATACTTTTATTCAATCATGTCTTATGAGATAACTATGATTAAAGTAATTTATTCTATAACAAATCATATAATCATACCAATTCTATCCTATAAAAAGAAAAAAAAGAAAAAACATTTTATAAATATAATGTCAAATACCAGAAGAAAAAAGAAAAGTGAAATCAATAATATTCCTTATTGTCTAACATTCTAAATATTCTATTTTTGTATTTCATCATCCAGCCATTGATAGAAAAGGTCCCAAATTATATAAAATTGTTTATCTTCTTGCTCTCTAATTTCAAATGTCAATCTACTCATCTCAGCACATTCCAATATTTTCTTGATAACTTCTTCCTGCAATGGAATTTTCTCATTTTTCCAATTTTTTGCAAATACAATCCTAGCCGCAGTTAATACATTCACAATCAAATATTTCAAATCTTTACTATAAACATCTGGTAAGATTCCCAATAGGAAAAGCTCCAGTTTCAAGTCTATGTGCTTCTTTGTCATTTTTTCCAACCACATGCGGATTTTAGTCCAATATTTTCTAGCATCCTCACAAGTCCACCACATGTGATAGTATGAACCAGGTTTCTGATGACATTTCCAACATTTTTCCGATTTGTTCTTGAACATTCTTGCTATCCTTGTCGGGGGAAAATGCCACCTGTAAAACATCTTATACAAGTTTTCTTTATAGGCTGTAGACATTGCCATTTTATAGTTTTGCAACCATAATTTCTGCCATTTCTCTAAGTCAATCCCATATCCAAAATTCCTCCCCCAGGCAATCATAGTTTCTTTAACTTGTTCTTCCTCTAGCTTAATTTCCAATAAGTAACCATATAATTTTTTAATCACCTTTTCATCAGTACCCATCAAAATCTTATCTAAATCAGTCTGTTTATCATAAAATCCCTCTGTTTTGGAATCCTCATCATACCTTGAGTGTATTTGCACATATGAAAACCAATTCATCTGTATACCTTGTTCCTCTAATTTTTGTATCGATTTAAGTTCACCCTTTTCATCTAGTAATTCCCCATATCTAACTGTTTGTTCCTTTTTATAAATTATAGGATAAGAAAAAGCTTCTATCGTTGATAACCAAACTGGAATTTTCAAATAACATTGTTTTTTTATCTTCTCCCAGTTTAGCCACAAAGACTCCCGTATATAATGTCTTCTAAAATAGCCCTGTGTTTTGGTTCCCTTATACCATAGAAAAGCATGCCAACCCAACAGCAAATCATGACCTTCTAGTGTCAACAATCTAGTCTTCCTTAATGTTATCCATTCTTTAACCCACATCAAATTTGCAGCTTGATAGTACAACTCCCAATTAGGCAGGCCAAACCCTCCTCTAGTTCTAGCATCCTGCAAGAGCTTTAGCTTTATCCTTGCTTTCTTACCTTGCCATATATACTTCGACACAATTTTATTTAAGTCCTCAAAATAGTCTTTTCCGAGCCTAATTGGTATTGTTTGAAACAAAAATAGGATTCTGGGTAGAATATTCATCTTAATTGTTGAGATCCTCCCTATTAATGACAATTGTAAGTTTTCCCATTTCTTCAAATCTAGGGCTATCTGTTGTTTAAGTTTGATATAGTTGTTCTCTTTTAATGTACTACATCTTGGCATTAAATATATCCCCAAATACTTAACCTTGTTTGTAACTTGGATTTTCAACAGTTCTGCTAATTCTTCCCTTTGTCTTAGTAACATATTCTCTGACAAAATCTTTGTTTTATCTTTATTTATTTTCAGACCGGCCACCTCACCATATATCTCTATCTTTTCCAGCAGCTTCAAGGCTGTCTCTATGGGATCTTCCAAGATAAAGACTAGGTCATCTGCAAAAGCTTGTAATTTAAATTCTTCCTTTTTAATTTTCATTCCTTTTATAGTTTTATCTTCTCTAATATTTCTATTCAACACTTCCAAAGTCAGTACAAATAACAAGGGAGAAAGGGGACAACCTTGTCTTGTGCCTTTTCTTATATTAATAGAGTCTGTAAATTCTCCCTCCATCATTACCTTAGCTGTTTGTTCATTGTAAATTGCTTCTATTGCCTGAATAAATCTGTTCCATTAAAAGTAACATAAATCTCCAATTCACATTATCGAATGCCTTTTGGGCGTCTAAGAATATCAAGGCCATTTGCTTTTCAGGATGCGCCTCATAGTATTCCAAAGTATCCAGAATTACTCTCATATTGTCTCTAATTTGCCGCTTTGGCAAAAACCCATTTTGGTCTGGATGAATAAAATTATTCAAATATTTTTTAAGTCTTTCTGCTAATATAGAAGCAAAAATTTTATAATCTGCATTTAATAAAGAGATCGGTCTGTAATTCTTAATTTTGAGTGGATCTGCCTCCTCTTTTGGAATAAGTGTAATATAAGCCTCTGACCATGTTTTAGGTATCATCTTCTTTGACATAGCTTCATTCATAACTTCTAACAGTGGAATACACAGTGATTCTTGAAATGTTTTATAAAATTCTACAGGAAACCCATCTGGACCTGGTGCTTTCCCATTATTTTGTTTCTTAAGTGCTTGACTTAATTCCATCATTGTTATATTACTTTCTAACATTTCTTCAGTCTCTTTAGGTATCTTAGGTAAATTTGCATTCTGCAGGTACTGTTTAACTTTCTCCTCATCAATATCTTCTTTCTTATATAAATGTCTATAAAAGTCTTGAATAATTTCTTTTTTCTCTTTGCTGCCATAACAAATTTGACCTTGGTCATCTATTAACTACAGTATATAATTCTGTTTAGCATTCCTAATTTTCTGTGCCAGTTCTTCTTTCTCTATTAAGTCCATTTTATGTTTAGTTATATCCAGTTTCAGTTTAACGTCTTTTTTCTGAGGCATTTTCTGCAGTTCCTTTTCAAGTCTTTTATACTCATCCTCCAAGGCTTTAATAGCTTGCCTTTTCCTAATATTCTTTTTTCTTGTATAGTCTATTATCAAGCCTCTGGCATATGCCTTCATTGTATCCCAAACATTCTGTATTGAAGTGTCTTCTTTTCTATTTTCTTTAAAAAAGAAGGCCAGTTCTTTCTCCATCCATTGTATAAATTCTTTCTCCTTTAAAATAGTATTATTTAACGTCCATCTCGATCTTTTTTTTTGTCCCTTCCATTTAATTGTCAATGGGTTATGGTCAGCCCAAGTACTTGTTTCAATATTTACTTCTTGAACGCTAGATATTAAATCTGTTGAGATCCAAATCATATCTAGTCTGGACCATGATAAATGTCTATTTGGATAGAAAGTATATTGCTTAAGTTTAGCATTTCTTTCTCTCCATATGTCTTTTAAAGTTAGTTCATCTATCATTTTAAAAAAAGATTTAGGAAGTGTCTTTCTGTTGTGCTTTGCCGTTGTTGCTATATAGTCCAATTTATTGTCCACAATTCCGTTAAAGTCTCCCATCATAATTATACTAGCATAGTCCAGTCCAGTTATTTTCAAATGTAATTTTTTATAAAATTCTTCTTGTTTATCATTCGGGGCGTAAATTGCAGTCAAAACATTTTAAAGAAGAGATTGTACAACCATTTGTCTGAACTGGTGTAGGGTTTCCCGAGTAGAGGGGGTTGGACTAGAATACCTCCCAAATTATTCTGTTATTTCCCCAACCAATATGCTGAAGTTGGGAACTGAAATCCACACCTCATAAAATTGCAGGGTAGACGGGACACTTGCTTAACTGTCCCTTTTTTTTTTCTTGTTTCCACTGAATCGTGCCCAATTCTGAGAGACTGCCTGGAGAAGTTTTTTTTGCAAGGTTTTCCAGAAGTGATTTGTTATTTCCTCCTTCCTAGAGTGAGAGGATGACTAGCCCAAAGTCATTCAGCTGACTTTGTGCTTGTGGCAGGACTATAACCACACCTTCTCTTTAATGATTTGCATTAAAGATTTTCTGATAATTCCCTCACTATACAACTTTAATCCACCTATATATACTTTAGTAGTTTATATTCATATACATCAAACAAAAAAATGAGGTTGTTAAATCCAAGTTTGATTGTGATTGTGATTGTTATTTAATTATTTACCTCTGTGGATCAATGAATAGATGATTTTCTTTTTCTTTTTTTTTAAAAAAATAGATTTTATTGGATTTACAATTTAAAAACACATCGACAATACATTTACGAAATAGAAAGAAAACGGCTAGGGGGAAAGAAGGAAAACACCCGGCCTAACACACCAGATAAAGGCCGGTTGCGGGGAAGAGAAAAGATATAGAGGGAGAGAAGGGAAGGGAAGGGGAGGGAGAAAACATTATTTAAAAATTCCGATTTGGCTTTCAACAATGGAGGCAATGGTTCATCCCAACAATTTGGATATAACAAAAACAACTAAATATAAAGATTTATTAGACCCTCTAGGAAAATTAAGAACTCGACAGGATTTACAGGAACAGGGATTTAAAATCGACCAGTGGTTATATATACAAATCCATAGCAGATACAAACAAAATATCAAAGAGTTTGGAATCTATAGCAAATTACAATATTTAGATAAAATCTTATTAGGATCAAATAAAAAAAATATCTCTAAATTTTATAAATATTTATTGGAGGTAGAATTAGAGCAAGAGATAGTGAAAGGGAACATGATAACGTGGAGTAGGAATATTGGAAGAAGCATTACATTAACAGAATGGGAAAAGATCTGGAATAGAAACATCAAGATTACAAAATCGGCTGCGTACAAAGAAAATATGTATAAAATGTTATATAGATGGCACTTACCCCCTTCAAGTTTGGCGAAGATGAACCCTAACATGAGCTCAAGGTGTTGGAAATGCAAAAGCACTGAAGGAACATTTTTCCACACGTGGTGGTCTTGTAAAACTACCCCAAAATTTTGGCCAAAAATCAGAAAATGGTTGGAGGAGAAAACTAAAGAACAAATAGACTATAAACCAGAGTTCTTCCTGTTAGGGATCTCTGATAGATATTTATCCAAAAAGACAAAATATGTAATAATCCATATTCTAACTGCGGCTAGATTAGCGTTTGCTCAATGTTGGAAATCACCTCATACACCTTCAGAGCAAATGGTTATTCAGAAAATTTGTGAGTGTGCTGAAATGGATAAACTAATGATAGCGTTAAAAAACAAAGAGTCCTCAACATTTTACGACAACTGGGACTCATGGTATAATTGGCTTACACAGAGACAAATTATGTAATTGATAAAAAGTAACTTAAACATAATGGAAAAGAGGAGTAGATTGGATATGATGAAGAGAAATGATCCTTACAGACTGTCACAAAAAGATATCATTCGTTTTTAATTGTATTTTGAATAGATGATTTTCTAAAAAGTGAAAAATAAGACACACCTGGTTAAATATGAAGGGCCAAATAGCATTCTTGGCAGAAATGGTAAGGAGCTTTTCCTTGGGAGCCAGGGGGTCAATTTTTCCAATTTGGACTTTTAGAAAGGACTTGTTTGGAAATATGACCCAATTGAAAATATCAAATCCAGTTTTCAATTCTCCATTGGGGCCAAAAGAAACCTGTTCTCCAGCACTGTTGTTAAAAGAGATTTGACGCAAAAAATGATGGAGCTGGATGAAAAAATAAAACAAAGAAATATAAGTATTAACTAGATTCCTTGAATCATATGGCAAGCTTTCAGTTCCTTCAGTATGGTTTATACCCAATAGAAAGTAATTTAGATTTTCTATTCTGTTGTTTGTTTTCACCTGAAAAGGTGTTATATGAAAATTCCAGCATAACATTGAAAATAAAGCAGAATGACATATTAACTTGCTTTGATCAATCTGGAATGTTAGGATTTATACATTTACTTTGCTGGCATAAGATTTAGACACTATTAAAAACTCCAATATAGAAATTTCTAGGCCAAAACAGCCTTCTGTTCCACCTCAGCAGTTATTTAAGGAAAAAATAAAATAGAATTGAAAACAAATGACCTGAAAACTTGAAGTTTTCTTCATTCTAATCATTGACAAAGGTTTTACATGTGAAACTGTTAAATATAGTAAATGGAATATGATACTTTGCCTAGCATTTCATACATAAAATAAAGTTCATATGTCAGTGTTTTTTTTCAGACTTTTTCAAAACCTTAAGTTTATTTTCAAATTGCATCCAATTTTGCATAAATGCCTCTATTTGTTTAGACTATTCAGATAATATTTGAAAAAGATAATAGGTTTTTACTCTTTTTTTAGTTTTTGCATAAGGGAATGCCATGAACATTCAAAACTACCTGTAAAGGGAGGAAGGCAACAGTTTAGAATTATGAAATATAAATAAATAAAGACACTTTCAAAAGGAAAGAGAAAAAAATTATAAGCCAATTTTTTTTTCACATGATCTGATGATCTTCCTGATTTGGATTAGTAAACATTACCTGCCATGGTGACTGAAGGAAGTACTTCCAGCTCTTCTTATCAATTTTCCGACTGTCCTTGAGTTTGGAGGCATACAAGTCCCGCAGAGCATGTGCCACAGCATAGACTGCATTGTAGATGCTGTAACTATGTCCACCCATTGTGGTCTCAAAGACAGAATTAGGAAGAGTCTCCAGCTTTTCTTCTCCAGTGCAGATCCTTTCAGCATTCTCATCTGTAATATCACTGGAAAATGAGCATTCAAACGCATCTTTCCAGAAATCCCTAATAAATCCATCATCTTTTTCTAGGTTTGGGTTTTTCTTCTGCATAAATTGTTGAAATCCTGTCAGCTTCTTTGAGCGAAGTGCAAAGGAAATTGCACCATGGAGAAAATCAATAGGCAATGGTCTTTGCATTAGAATAGAGGTGAATTCCATTTGAGCTGTCATGACCCAAACTTTGGCTTTTCTCTCTTTTGGAATATCATCAGAATCTAAAACAGACAGCATCATCGTCAATGTCACTATGCTTGTAATTTCAGCATTAAAGATCACTGCAATGACTGTACTCCACATGATAACTTTATATATTTTATCTGCCTTTTCCACCATTTCAGCAGCTTCGTTACCATACATCATTTGAGGTAGACATTCTATAAAGTCAAAGCAGATTCCTCTCTCTGAAAACATGGAAAGGCTCTTTTGAACAAACCTCGCCCTATCTTCCTCAAACAGAGAAATCATCCCAACCCAGGTCCATCCAAAATGCAATAGCAAGTGTAGCACTCCTTTCAGTTGGTGGATCTCATCCGGGAACATCCATTTGACAAAAATTCCTGCCTGGTCATTACTCATCAAAGGAGCTGATCCATATGTGATCTAATTGTGGAAATATGAATGAATATAGGAAAAAAGGAAACAGACTTTTAAAAAAATTAAAGGAAGCATGCATTTTTTTTAACTTAATACAATACTTGGGTTTGAGTGGGATAAGAAAGAGACTTCATAAAAGATATTCTTGTCATTACATGACAAATATTTCTTGCCTCTGAAATCTTTCTCATAGCACTTATCATAAGGACTCAACATCTGAAAATAATAACTAGCTCAGGAACTTTCCATCTTGCTCCACATTTTTTCTCACCTGGGGAAATTTGTAGTTGCACAGGCTGATTGCCATGTTGAGACAGGTTTTAGTCTGGGGTCCTCCAATGACAGCTACAGTATTGGTCTGGTCATTACATTTGTAGTTGGGGATAAATTTATCTTTAGCAGATACAAATTCCATTGCTAAACGATAAGTTGTATATTCCTCAAGATAATTGGTAGAGATGTGGAAACCAAGGCTAATATTGGACAAAATCCCAGAATGTTCATTGATCTCCTTTACAGCAAATGCCAGAGCCAAAGCATGTTGATAATTATGAGTGAGGAACCTTCAGTGAGAATTAAAAATAACATCAAATATTTCTGCTTCAGATTCAAAAAGTTGATATCTTTAATGTTATGGATCTAGTGCTTATGTATTTTGATGTTTGGAGCCTCGTCCTTAATGAACAATTGCATTAGATTGTATGGGGTTTGTATAAGGGGAGATAAGCTAAAAATGAACCAAGAAAGCATTTGTAACCTGCTTTCTTCTGTGTTTTAGATTCTTCTTCAACATTAGATTTTAAAAATCTGAAAAAAAAAATCTCAAATGCACTTGGGGATTTCCAGCTTTATTTCTGGATGTGATGAAGCAGTGGGGCAGAAATCAGCATTAGCCTGAGGGCATCCACAACCTCTAGATTTTTATTTTGAACAGAGGACTTTGTAGAAGGAAGTTTTCTGAAGAAAGATTCATATACTTTATGAGTCAAATCAATTTGTCTCCATTTGAACTTCTTTATTAAAACATGAGGTATTTCTGGGTGTTCTGTAATGAAAAATGGCCATATATGGACATTGGAAATTGATTATTGACTAACTGGCAAATGATATGGTTCAGTAGAAAAATACTACAGGAAAGAATGTAGGAGGAGAAGCAGCAGTAGAAGGATACTTACAAATACTGATCAAGCACTTCACGAGAGGGGAAGCTTTCAAAAGTGATCTCATTTGAAAGAAAGAAGACCTGATAAATAATTGCAGCAATGATTAAGTCTCGAGGCTGATAATACTTGTGAGCAATTGGAAGAGGACCACTGAGTTTGCAGTTGTAAGCAGGAGAAATTAATATTATGTTAGGAAAAAAGAATAAAATCAATGTTCTGAATATAATCATCTCAGTATAATATATTGCCATAGTAGATATTACACAAAAGCTCCTATTTTATTATTCAGATGAGGAGTTAGGTTGGCCACCCATTAATGTTACCTATAGTTAAGACAATGAACCTCATCTGGAATTAAGACAAGGAAATATCAGTTCAAACACAAATCCTTTTCTCTCTCTCCCTACATGTAGTTCTATATTTCTGAGCAGAGATTAATGCAATGTAATGTTTTAATCTAGGGCCACAGTTTTGTCAGTATCTGCCAGAATGCCCTTGTGACATGGAAAAGAAGGGACAAGGACTATACTTAATGAGTAATCAATAATATTACTTGCAACTTTGTTTGAAAAATATCAGAGAGAAACATGTTTATTATGTCTCAGTAGACACTACTGCATTGTTATGAATTTTGGAACTAAGGCATTAAATAGAAAATGGGAGAGTGAATGGTTATATGTACAGAAGAAAAAAATAGAGAAAACAGTAGTGGAAATACATTTATTGAGTTCATTTTTCTTATTCTTTGCTTAATGTAACATCTATCATGATAATATTACTAATACATCATGATACTACTACTATTATCCATTACTTTCCCCATCTCCTGCCCAGTGGTGTGATTCAATTTTTTTTACTACCGGTTCTGTGGGTGTAGCTTATTTGGTGGGTGTGGCTTGGTGGTCATGTGACTGGGTGGGCATGCCTGGTGGTCATGTGATGGGTGGCCATGGGCAACTCAATGTCATTCATGTCAAGGGGTGCCTTGCCTGGCCCCTCCCTTCCCAGCCATTCTTTATCATACCCAGCCTCAACATATCTATAGTTCTGTAAAAATTTAATTCACCTTTTTTTGACTTTATTATCTATATACTATAGATGTACTTTCATGGATCACTGCTTTGACCAAGAGTGTGATAGGCAACAGGCTTTTAAGGACTGTCACAAAGAAGTAGGGGCAATATATTTTCCAAAGAAGCAGAATGCAAACAAGAAGCAATGGATGTAAACTGAACAAAGCGAGAAGCAACCTAAAACTAAGGAGAAACTTCCTGACAGTGATACCAATTAACCAGTGGACCTGCTTGTCTCTGGAAGTTCTGGGTGCTCAATCACTGGAAGTTTTTCAGAAAAGACTGGACAGCCATTTCTCTGAAACGGTATAGGGTTCCCCTCTAAGTATTATTCTGTTATACTGACACTTTCTCAGGATCTCTACTCAAATTCATTTCATAATTTCACATATAAAATAGCCATTCATGTAATACAACCTGCATATTGTTCAAAACAATAATTATTATTACTGATGTTTGACAGCAAGCCTATGTCAAAGATCACAAGAGTGCTTCTTTCTCTGTATGTATACAAAATATCCCATATCAGGAGTAACATATTAAGCTGGACTTATGCAATCTGATGTACAAAATAAACACACACATATTTATGCTCTGGACTAGAAATTGAAAAATATGTGGTATCCCTGGGCAAAAGAAAAGCAGTAAAATCTCTCTAGATGTAGTGTAGGGACAGTGTAAAATATCAACACATGATAAATAATGAAAATGTAGGGCTCTCCATGGAATCCTTGCCCGACAGCAACGTAATTGCAGATGGGAGAAGAGATAGTCTCGCCAAAAGAAAAATGTCATCAATGTCAGCCAAGTGGTTTAGAGGCTGAATAATTTAGAAGAGAGTTTAATCTGAAGAGAGGGGGAGGGAACACTCTGGCCAGCCAGCTTGTTTATCTGGAACAGACTAAGGCAACGAAAGGAACAGTGGAAAGGAGTTGCAAAGAAGGCGAGGGGGAATCCTTGCTGTAAGAGATAATTGGCAAGCAGTTAAACTGCTTAATGGAGGGGATAAAATGGGAAGAGTATTGTGGGGAAAATAAGAATATAGCTGGGAATCGTGGAGAGTGAGCATGCGATGTAGGACTATGGGGTTTGGGAAATTAGGGGTAATAGGATAATTGGGACACAAGTGTAGGGCGGAGGTAGAAACGTTTAGGTGGGTGGAGTAAGGAGATAAATTGCACTGGAAGGTGGTTGCTTCCAGCACTAATCTTGTTTGGGTCTACTGTGCTTGCTGATTTACTGTACGTAGAAAATAAACTACTATAAACCATTCCATTTGCTGCTTCATATCTACGGATTCCAGGAAAACAACTAAGATAAACAATTAAAAATAATAACACAGAGTTTTCTCTCTTTCTCTGCATACAAATGCAGAAATACAAACACACTCACAAAGATAAAGCCATCATCCTGATTTTTTTTACCATCCAATTTCCATAGTTTGTAGGGAAAGGAAGCATAATATTTTTTTCCCCAAAAGAAGAAAAGAAGCATCTACCAGCAGAGGGAAGAAGAACTAGGGGAAAACATGATAGCATTGTTACACACACACACACACACACACACACACACACACACGTCCCCCTCTCTCTCACAAACACACATATGCACACACACATGCACACATACATGCTAGCTACGCTGCGCCAGCAATGAAGCAAGCCAAGTGAGCCCGGGAATGGTGGTGGGGGCCTTGGCAAACTCAGGAAATGGTAGGGAAGGGGAAGGCAAGCTCCAGGGATGCTGTGGGAGGCTAGCGCAATTCGCAGGCTTACCTTTCAGCAGGAAGATCAGACCTGCTCAGTTGGGACCTAGGGCTAGGCACCATGTGGGAAAGCAGGTTAAGCCACAAGGACCCAGTGTGGAGTGAGGAGTGACTGGGCGGGGCAAGCATAGGGAGGGCAAGTGAGCAAGCTGCGACCAGGAACCGGTTCAGGGGTGTGGCCAGCCAGAAGTCGCTACCTATTTGGCAACCCACACCAAATTATTGCTACCGGTTCTCCCAAGTAGGTGCAAACCGGCTGAATATCACCTCTGCTCCTGCCCACTTAGCATGTTCCAAAGCATGCAAATATGAGCATATTTAATATATAAATAGGAGTCTCAGTTGTGCAATGGTTAGAGTGCAGTACTGCAGGCTACTCCAACTGCAATTTGGCAGATCAAATCCCACCAGGCTCAAGGTTGACTCATCCTTTCATCCTTCCAAGATGGGTAAAATGAGGACCAAAATTGTTGGGGGCAATATGCTGACTCTGTACACTGCTTTGAGGGAGCTGTAAAGCACTATAAGGTGCTATAGCTATATTAATAGGAATGTAACAGCATTCTGTCTGCCTTTGGTGTATAGCCATGCTGGCTACATGCCCATGAAAATAGCATTGGACAATGCTGGCTCCCTTACCCAAGAAAAGGAAATGAGTACCATGCCCTAGAATTGGACATGACTGATAGGGAAACCTTTACCTTTGCCTTACATGACAAATAGTGATATAAAAATAACTTGTTCTAAAAGGAAGTATAGCAAGATAGAACCAATAGGAAATGGAGCTCAGGAATGGGGATCGAACCTGTTATGGTAGTCTTGGGCTCTCCCTAAAAGCAGATGAGCATTTTCAAAGTGGCCTTCCCCTATCTCATATTTTATAAGTCCTCAGTAATGAGGAGAACATTGTAGTAGTACACCTGTCATTGCCAGCTATTATCACTCCATTGACAAGCTAATTACGCTACAGCAATCATTTCCCTAGCGTTCTTTTACTCATCAGTTCTCCACATAAGTCCTAAATTATGTAAAGGGCACACAGTTAAACAAATGAATTGAAAATTTTATACATGTCCATTTATTTATTAAGCAAAATGATCCAAAGGTACATACATTTGTGTGCCATATGTATGTGAACCTTTGCTTTCAATAACTGGGATGCCCCATCCCCTTTATTGGCATCAGTGGTTGACAATAAATTTAAATAGTTCTTCATATCCATAAATGTGGTTCATATTATTTGGTCATTGATTTTATTGAAGCCATTAACTGTTCTGCATACCCTTACTAGCTATAAACAGAACAGTGTTACTTTGTTTTTCATGTTCTCAGTGTCAAACAGCATGCTTTTTTGATTGAAAGTGTCTGATGCAAGATCATCTCATTTCACCAATGCCTAAGATTTCAATTTGCAGTTGTTTCACTTTCCATGTTCACATTTCTTATGTTCCTCATTCATACTGAAATTCTGTGAAACTTTAGTTTCTTTTTCTGCATGGCAAGATCTGTACTTATAAATCCTGAAGTGTTTAACTTAATTATAAGCACCATGAATACTCTGAAAGATCATCAGCTATTCCTCAGTAGCATGTTGAGTGCCATCTGACCTGAGGGGCTCATAATCAACATTATATTGTCAATGATTTTATATATTTTTCCATGTAGCTTTCTTGGTAAAAAAAATATAGGAGTGTTTCATTATTGCTTTTTCCCTTGCTGTATCAATTGAGCCCTTTGCAACTGTCCATATAGTGATATAAGGATAAACCGTGATCCGTATATAAGAAGCATGATGACTCACATGGTTAGGATGTAGGAGGCCCACCTTTGAGATCCAAGTGCTGCCATGGTGTGAGTTGAGCTCCCATTCTGTACTCCAGCTCCTACCAGAGACATGAAAGGAGCGTCCAAATGGGTATCCTCTGGGCAACAGTGATATCTCTGGCTAATCCTTTCAACCCAGAAGCATCACACTGCCTCTGACATGAATGCAATGCAATCTCCTTCTGGCATCTTTCTCTATTGATGCTCTGCCCCAAAATATAGGCACCTATTTGTTTTAGTGGGGCAGCTGCTGTGATCTTCACCCTTGACTGACCCTGTTAGTGATATACTGTATACACACGGCATACACTGACAATATTTCTTGTTCACCCATTACAACTATAATGAGGTGGCATAGTAGGATCTGAGGAGGGAGAATTATTTTAATGCATCAGTTACTTAATCTGCATTGCTTACCAATGTCCAACCTATTAAGCCATGTCTCCTTTAAAGGAAACCCTTCTTCGGCATTACAGAGTGCCTCTGGAATGGTATCATCCTATCAAGCCTTTAGATTGTTTTTAAAAACTTTATTTATTTGTTTGTTTGTTTGTTTGCTTGTTTCTTTGTCAATCACTTACAAGATAATAAGTACAAGGATAATCATAGTTATGAATACATGAAATGAATACATATAAGAAAAATAAATGAAACGATGGGGCAGGACCCTAGGCATGTTGGTGCGCTTATGCTCGCCCCCCTACAGACCTCTTAGGAAAGGGGTGAGGTCAATAGCAGACAGTCTAAAGTTTTTGGGGTTTGGGGAAGAAACCACAGAGTCAGATAGATTATTCCAGACATTGACCACTCTGTTGCTGAAGTCATATTTCATGCAATCAGATTTGCTGCAGTTAACCTTGAGTTTGTATCTATTGTGTGCTTTTGTATTGTTATGGTTGAAGCTGAAGTATTCATTGACAGGTAGGACATTGCAATATATGATTTTATATATTATACTTAGATTGGACCGAAGATGGCATAGTTCTTGGTTTTCTAGATCTAGAATTTTAAGTCTGGTGGCATAAGGTATTCTGCAACAAGTAGAGGAGTGTAGAATTCTTCTTGTGAAATATTTTTGGACTTTCTCAACTGTGTTAATAACATATACAAAATGTGGGTTCCAGACTGATGAGCTGTATTCAAGTATTGGTCTAGCAAATGTTTTGTATGCCCTAGTTAGTAGTGTAATATTACCAGAGAAAAAGCTACATAGGATTAGATTAACAACTCTTAATGCCTTTTTGGCTATGTACTTACAGTGGGTTCTAGCACTTTGATCATTAGAGATGAGTATTCCAAGGTCCTTTACAGAGCTTGGATCATCAACAAGGTTTCGACTATTCAGCTTGTATTTTATTTCCTGATTATTATTTTTTTGCCAATATGCAAGACAGAGCATTGGTTTGCTGAGATTTGAAGTTGCCATTTGTTTGACCATTCTGATGCATAGTCGAGGTCTTTTTGAAGGGTAGCAGTATTGTCTGTGGTGTTGAATAGCTTTACATCATCAGCGAAAAGAATTCAGTTGCTCTTGATATGATCACAGAGGTCATTTATGTAGAGTATGAAAAGAGTTTGTCCTAGAACACTGCCTTGGGGGACACCACTGTTGACAGGTACAGAATTTGATAAGACACTCCCAATTTTGACCATTTGTTGTCTGTTTGACAGGAATGCTTCAATCCATTTATGCGGTTGTCCAGAGATACCATAAGGTTTTAGTTTTAGTAGTAGTTTGTCGTGTACCACTAAATTGAAGGCTTTACAGAAGTCTATGTAGATCGCTTCTATTGCTTTGCCCTGATCAAGTTGTGTAGTCCATTTGTTTTTGCAGTGTAAGAGTTGCAGATTACAGGATAGGTTTTTTTCTGAAGCCAAATTGTTTATTAGAGAATAGGTTGTTTGTCTCTAAGTGGAGGATAATAATTGATTCCATGACTTTACAGGAGACGCAGCATAAGGAGATTGGTCTGTAATTTTCAACTAGGCTGCGGTCTCCCTTTTTGAAGATGGGGATGACTGTGGCTTGTGACCATAGGTTAGGCAAAGAGCTGGTCCTGAAAGATTTTCCAAAGATTATGCTTAGAGGTTCAGCTATGGCAATGGATAGCTTTTTAAAGAAGTAGGCACATATTCTGTCCGGTCCAATAGATAGATGGTTTTAGATTGCGTAGTGCTTTTTCAACATTATCTTCTGTAAAATCAATATGTATTAGATCATTGTAGTTGTCTGTGGTTTGACTAGGAAATACTGGGTATGATCTATTGCTGTTTACAAATACTGAGCCAAAGAATGTGTTAAAGAGGTTGGCTTTAATGGTGTCATTGTTCCAGTCTTTACCATTACGTCCTTTCAGGGATGGGATGGATCTCAAGTCTTTTAGTTTGTTGTTTACAAAATTGTAGAAAGCATGGGTAGAATTGGTGCATAGAGGGTTTTCCTCTTGTTTAATGTGATAATTGGTGCATTCAGTCTTTATCTGGTGGCATAAATTTTTGTATCGGCTTTTGAAGTTGGCAATGTGACCAGGTTTGTTTTTCCACCAACGTGATTTCTTTTTGGATTGAAGCTTCCTTATTGTTTTGGGTAATTTGTTTGTTCTGGTTTTTGGAGTTATTATTGGTACATATAGTTTGATGACTCTTTTGACTTCAAGTAAAAAAATATGTTGTAATGCATAAAGTATTGCATCCAGTGAATAGAGATTGCCAATCAAGGGATGAGAGATCGTTGTCTATAAGTTCATAGTTGTTGGGTATATGGATACACCAACCAGGTTTGGGTTGAATAAATATGTAAACCTAGGATTAAGTGTCTATGTAGCTTTAAACAAGAAACTGCAATGTCATTGTGGGTGCGGTTGCAGGCAGTAATAAAGGTAGGAAGGGAAACGTAATAGACGCTGCTTCTGGATGCAACTGTCTGAGTCCGGCTTCTGGATGCACCTGGTTCTGTTCCTGGTCTGCTGCCTGCTGGAACGTCTATCTGCTTACGTTGGAGGCTACTGTGCCAGATACCATTTCAACTGAACACAAGGACTGTTTGCTTGGTGAGCTGTGGATTCAGCGTTGTCTTAGAGAGAAAGGTATCGGGAGGAGAAGATTTACAAGCAGATAAGGACATTGTATTTACTGTTAATGGACTTGATAACTGGATGGATATACTGGATAATGATATATGGACTGAATGACACTTCTTAATCTCTGTGTGCAATAAATAACTATTTTATAACTACAAACAGTGTTTTTGTCTCCAGTGTGTGTATACTCTTGGGCCCACTCTCTCTCTCATTTGCCTGCCTGGCTTGACTGCTGCTGCATACTCTGCTTGGGGGTTTATCCCCAAATACTAACATTGGTTATGGGCCCAGCAGAGTGCACAGTCTAACTGACCAGGTTATAGCAGTTAGAGTTTTTGGGGTGAGTTGCACATTACTGTGAAAACAAACTGTTTGTTAAATAGTTATTTTTCACAAGAGCAATGGCACAAGTTAATTTGCCAAGTCTGTCCATGATATCCAGACTAGATGGAACAAACTATGTTTCATGGTCAATGAAATGTAGTTTACTTCTACGAAGAGAAGGTTTGTGGGACATAATAAAAAACCCACCAGATGTATCTAACTTAAATCCTAATGATGAAGAGGATTATAAACTGATACAGGACTATGAACGAAAAAATGAGCAGGCTTTGTGCATCATAGGTCTCACCCTGTCTGACCAGCAACTGATTCATATTCGTGGAGAGGAGAGTGCTGCAGACTGCTGGGAGAATCTTAGGAAGATTTATGTTTGAGACAGTGTAGGAGCTCATATCAATCTTACACGGAAGCTGTTTAGAACACATCTTGAGATAAATGGAGACATGTTAACTCATTTAAACTGTATGAAAAGCATTTTTCAAGAATTGCAAGAAAAAGAGCTTATTTTTAATGAGTTGCAACAAGTATACATCATACTGTCTTCTTTGGATCGAAGCTATGATGATTTTGTGACTGCATTAGAGGTATTGCCAAAAGACAGTTTATCAGTAACTGAGATAACAGGCAGGCTATTAGAAGAAGCCAGGAGAAGGTTTGAACGTGACCAGCTGAGGGAAGATAAGAATAAGCCTAATGAAGAGAAATTATCTTCAAAGCCTGAGAGAAACCAGCTGTGTAAAGTAAAGCACCCGGAGGAAGAGAAGTTATCTTCGACGGCATACACAATTAAAAAGTGTTTTAATTGTGGAGGCAGAGGACATTTGGCAAGATTCTGCAAAAAAGGAAAAAGCCAGAATTTAAAGAAGCCAAAGAAATCCTTTGAACTGGCCATGTTTAGCAATTGTGATATGAAGAATAATAAGTGCATACTGGAAAGAGATAACAAAAAGGTAACTGCAGCTTTAAATGGAGCATTATATGTCTTACATGATAGTAAGAAAGGGGAGGCACAGACTGTATTTAATAATATCAAGCCTCATAATGAATGTATCCATTTATTGCATAGACGTTTGGGGCATGTGAATTTTAAAATGCTAAAACGTACAGTAGAGTTATCTGAAGGAATAAGGTTAAAACCCTGTGATAAGTATTTGCGTTGTAATGTCTGTTGTGAAGATAAGAGTAAAATAATGCCTGCAAATAGGCTAAATGGTTTCAAAACTAAAGAACCTTTAGAAGTAGTATTTGCAGACATTATAGGTCCAAAGAAACCCAGTATGGGGGGTGCTCGATATATACTGAGCATTATGGACCATTACTCTAGATATGGGTTTTGCTACCTAATGAAAAGCAAAACTGAAACATATCAACATTTCTTCAACTGGTTAAGGTTTGCTGAAAGAAAAACCAAACGGCAAATTATAACCCTGGTGACAGATAATGGCACGGAATTTGTTAATAGCAAATTCCAGAATAGGTTAAAGGCAGCTGGAATAGCTCATAAGACATCTGCACCATACAGACCACAGCACAATGCATTTATTGAAAGGCGAGGCCAAACATTGCAGGCAATGACCCGTACTATGTTAACTGATTCTGGGTTACCTGATTCTTTGTGGGGAGGCCACAATGTGTGCTAATCATTTATTAAATAATGTGGTTAACTCAACCACTGGTGAAATACCATTCACCATGTGGCATGGCAGGAAGCCTGATTTGAGTTACCTGCACACATTTGGTGCACCAGCATGGGTGCATATCCCTACACAACTCAGGCGTAAAGGGCAACATAGAGTTAAACAATTTTTCTTCGTTGGTTACCAAGCTAACCATAGGGCATATAGATTTTGGGAGAAAGGCACATCTAAGGTGTTATGTAGTGCTAATGCCCAATTTCTAGAGCACGTAGGATGGGATAAGTTAGAGCAGGATAGCAATAACGAAGTGATTATTGAATCCTATAGAAATCCCATTAAGTACCCCTGTAACTTTAAAAATAATGTAAAGGAAGAAGTACAGGAAGAAGTACAGCCCCTAGAGGAAGAAATAGCTAAAGATGAGGAACAGGTAGTAACTCATCCAAGCCCAGTAATACCCAGAAGGACTACATGTATTTCTAGACTGCCTGAAAGATACCAGGCTAACACAGTGTGCCAGGAAAATAGAATCCCAAATACTGTGGATGAGATAAGAAGATATCCTTCTAAAGAGAAAGACAATTGGTATGCAGCAATTAATAAAGAATTGAAATCTCTGAAGGATATGCAAGTGTATGAAAACGTGAGATTACCTAGTAATGAAAAAACCATTGGCTGCAAATGGATTTTTAAAATAAAAACAGATAAGGATGGAAACACAATCCATAAGGCAAGGTTAGTAGCCCAAGGCTTTAGACAAAGTGCAAAAGACTATGATGAAGTATTTGCACCTAGTCTGAAAGCAGCAACTTTAAGGGCAGCATTAGTGTGGGCAGCAAGCAAGCAATATATAGTTAACCATTTAGATGTGGAAACTGCTTACTTGCATGCTCCACTAAGACATACTGTTTATATGAAAAGGCCTAATGGATTTAAAGGTGTAAATAATAATGATTGTTGGTTATTAAAGAAGAGCCTTTATGGTCTTAAACAATCGGGCTATGAATGGAACCAGTATATTGTAAAGGAACTGACCAATATAGGGTTTAAAGCTGGTTTAGCCGACCCATGTCTATTTAAGAGAGAAAAGAATGGGAAAATATCATTATTATTGTTGTTTACTGATGATATTGCTCTGATAACTAAGACTAATGATGAAGCAAATGAAATAATAGCATCATTAGCCAAGAAGGTAAAAATCAAGCAATTAGGGGAGATAAAGAGATATCTAGGATTGAATATATTGAAAACACAGAAAGGTTTTAAGATATCTCAGGAAGATAAGATATCTAAATTGCTAATAGATTATAAGATGGAACTTTGTAAGCCTGCAAAGACTCCAATGAGTCAGGATATTTGCAAAATGGATACACAAAGTCCCAAATGTGATAAGGAACTGTATCAATCTTTGATTGGTAGCTTATCATATATTAGCAATTGGTCAAGGCCAGATATTGCTTTTAGTATTAATCAGCTGGCTCGACACAATAACGATCCGCTTCAATGTCACTGGATAGCATTGAAAAGAATCCTAAGATATCTTAAGGGAACAATGCACCATGCACTGTATTTAGAACCAAAAGGTGATCTCATATTGAGTGCTTATGCAGATGCTAGTTTTGCAGCAGAAAGAGATACTAGAAAGTCGACTTCAGGAACAGCCATAATGCTGGGTAAGACGTTAATAGGCTGGAAGTCAATAAGGCAACAGCATATAAGTTTGTCTACTATGGAGGCAGAATTCTCCTGTTTATCTTTATTGTGTACTGAATTAATTATGTACAAACAAATGTTGAAGGATATGGGTATAACTGTACATTACCCTATAGTTGTACATGAAGATAATCAGGCAGCAATTCAAATGGCCACTAATATTGCAGTTAAAACGAGAAGTAAACATACAGATTTGAGGTATCTTAATGTAAGACAATCTGTACAGAGTAAATTGATACAGCTGGAGTACTGCATGTCGGAGGACAATGTAGCTGATCATTTTACTAAAGCCCAAGGTGCTATTAAGCATCTAGAGAGTTGTGAAAAATATGGGTTTAGAATGTAAAGGCATTACATATTTATATCACCCAAAAGGGGAGAATGTTGGGTATATGGATACACCAACCAGGTTTGGGTTGAATAAATATGTAAACCTAGGATTAAGTGTCTATGTAGCTTTAAACAAGAAACTGCAATGTCATTGTGGGTGCGGTTGCAGGCAGTAATAAAGGTAGGAAGGGAAACGTAATAGACGCTGCTTCTGGATGCAACTGTCTGAGTCCGGCTTCTGGATGCACCTGGTTCTGTTCCTGGTCTGCTGCCTGCTGGAACGTCTATCTGCTTACGTTGGAGGCTACTGTGCCAGATACCATTTCAACTGAACACAAGGACTGTTTGCTTGGTGAGCTGTGGATTCAGCGTTGTCTTAGAGAGAAAGGTATCGGGAGGAGAAGATTTACAAGCAGATAAGGACATTGTATTTACTGTTAATGGACTTGATAACTGGATGGATATACTGGATAATGATATATGGACTGAATGACACTTCTTAATCTCTGTGTGCAATAAATAACTATTTTATAACTACAAACAGTGTTTTTGTCTCCAGTGTGTGTATACTCTTGGGCCCACTCTCTCTCTCATTTGCCTGCCTGGCTTGACTGCTGCTGCATACTCTGCGTGGGGGTTTATCCCCAAATACTAACAATAGTTGCCTTTTTGAAGTTATAATTGGAGACTATGTTGTTGTGCTGATTTTTGTGTGGACATATGTTGAGACAAAAGTCAATCATGTTGTGGTCACTGTTGGAAAAAGGTTCTTTAATTTGTATTCCGTAAATTAAGTTCAAACTATTGCAGAAGATGAGATTAAGGCAGTTGTTAAGTCCAGTATTGTTAGTTACTAGTTGTTCCAGTCCTAGATTTGTTACAGCATTGTAGAAGGTTGCATGTCTGACTTCAATATTACATTCATTTAGGGTCCAGTTAATATGAGGTAGATTGAAGTCACAGGGGGGCAGGATGTTGCCCATGTTAGTAGTGAATTTAGCTTGTTTACATGTTCAATGTCATAATCAGGGGCTTGGTAACATAGTAAGAATCCAAATGTGACAGTTAAGGACAGTTTACAGATGATGGTCTCAGGAAGAGGAAGCCCTTCAGTAACTTGGATGTTTTTTAGATGTAAGGATTTTTTGTAGAAGATAGCAACACCACCTCCTTTACAGATTTCACGATATGATCAGTAAATATGATAGTCTCTTACTGTTGTAATGGAATCAGGGATTGATGCATTAAGCCATGTTTCACAGACAAATATGATGTCAAATTTAGCCATATTTAATAAGAGGAAAAATTAAGGTATTTTATTCACAAGGCTTCTTGAATTGAGTAGCTTGCATTTAAAGCCAGCTGTAGTTGGAATTGTGATAGTTAGGGGCATGTGTGCCTAGTCTTGGGTGATGTTGGATTGGTTGAAGTAGGGTTGGCTGAGATGTGGGTTGTGAGACTTATTTTTCATACAGTCAGCACAGTAGTCAATGTACAGGTCCTTCTCTCCATCATCTAGACATTTTTTGAATTCTGTGTGGAGTACACAGGAGCAGGCAGATTACTGTATGGTTAAATCGGGGCAAGAATGGAGGTTCTTATGATTGATGTTGCTTTTGGTGAGTGCATAGTGTGAACGAATTTACATTTGCTTAATTTATTTTTTCAAATGATCTTGTAGAAGCATGGGGCCACAGAGCCATCTCTGTTTTTGATCTCTGGGCCGATGCAGGAAATATCAAGTATTTCATCAGGGGAGATGGTTGATCCTTAATAATCATTGATGTTGTGGACAATTGTGATGTCATCATTTTCATTGATTTCCTTTAGACCAAACTAGATGGCATTTGGACGTTTCTGTTCACGCTTGACAGCTTCTCTGACAAGGATTGGGATATCATTATTTGTTGGATTTATGTTTTTTGGGGGTGGATTGGGTTATGGTTATTGGGTAGAGATGTGGTTTGTACCTATTGGATGTTCAGTTTTTTGTGTTGTGTCTTTTTTTTTCAAGGTTAGTTAATCTTTCTTTTAAAGAGTCCAGAGATGCTACTATGGTGTCAATGGATGTTATTTGTGTTTCTATGGTATCAACTCTTTCAAACAGGGCTATCTATTTGTCCATTTTGGATCTGCATTATTGGCAGAAATATGGCAACGCATGGTTGGATTCTAAGAATTGAATTATTTGCTTGGTTAATCCCAAGTAGCCATGATGAGCATAGTTGTTACATAGAGAACATTTGATGGAATTTTCATTATCCTTTAGAGTTTCATGGCATTTAAGGCATGTTCAGGAGTCTTGCGGTTTATTGATGGGGATTTCTTTCTCTTTAGGTTGTGGTTTGGCATTGGATTTTTGTCTTGGTGTGGTAGGTTTGCTTTGATAGTATGTTGATTAGATTGGCTAATGAAACAATTTTGGGTAATCAATATAGCCAATATCACATTAATTAATCAATTACAATAATCTCTCTAGTCAAATAATTTTGCTAAGCAACAATCAGCCTGATCAATTATTTACACTAATCACTAATCAATTAATTACAATAATTGCTAATCACTGTTCAATTAAATTCACCAAATCACTAATTTTACTAATCAAATTTCATGAATCCTGATCTTTTAAACTAATCAGTAAATACTATTTGCACTAAATACTCTAATCACACTAATCAATTAAAACAATAAATCAATTAAACCATTGATAAATTAATTAATTTATAGAAATTGATTATGTAATCATTGATATAGGTAATGAGGTGGAAAAGTTAAAAGTTTTAAGTTGGTGAAGTAATCAGTGTTTGATTAAATGAGGTACTATTGAGAGTCAGCAAGTAAAGGGTTAATTGTTTTACTAGCAGCTGCTATTTGATCCACTTGGTGGGAGGGATTTATTGCTCTGATGGCTGCTGCTATCATGCTGCAAAAGCTAGTTTGTAACAGGCTGTAACAGGATGTCCAAAAGCATGCTGGATTATTGAAATAGAGCAAAAAAAAGCCGAATTAAAACATTTTTATTACAATCAAAATGACTCTGAATAAGATGGTTTTCCAATAGTTTCCCAAAGTTCCTCAAGTTGAGTAGTAGTAAAAATAAAGTCCAGAAATTTGAGACAATTTTGATTTTCACAGAGTTAAGCAATCCAATCTGTCCTTTACTTTTAAAGTTATTTCTTGCTGCAATATCTTTTCTTTCTTTACCAAATCTGACACTGAAGCATCCCCTATGCCTTTATCACCCTGGCTCCGAGAAGCCTCAGGGCTTGAAAAAAGGGTTTGGGGAAGCCATACAAGAATGAGGCTTTTACAGGATGCTAGATTTAGAGGAGGGTTTGGCCTGCCTAATTGGGAGTTGTACTACCAAGCTGCAAATTTGATGTGGGTTAAAGAATGGATAACACTAAGGAAAACTAGATTGTTGACATTAGAAGGTCATGATTTGTTGTTGGGTTGGCATGCTTTTTTATGGTATAAGGGAACCAAAACACAGGGGTATTTTAGAAGACATTATATACGGGAGTCTCTGTGGTTAAATTGGGAGAAGACAAGAAAACAATCTTATTTGAAAATTCCAGTTTGGTTATCGACGATAGAAGCGTTTTCTTACCCTATAATTTATAAAAAGGAACAAACAGTTAGCTATGGGGAATTACTAGATGAAAAGGGTGAACTTAAATCGATGCAAAAATTAGAGGATCAAGGTATACAGATGAATTGGTTTTCATATTTGCAAATACATTCAAAGTATTATGAGGATTCCAAAGCAGAGGGATTTTATGATAAACAAACTGATTTAGATAAGATTTTGATGGGTACTGATGAAAAGGTGATTAAAAAATTATATGGTTACTTATTGGAAATTAAGTTGGAGGAAGAACAAGTTAAAGAAACTATGATTGTTTGGGGGAGGAATTTTGGATATGGGATTGACTTAGAGAAATGGCAGAAATTATGGTTGCAAAATTATAAAATGACAATGTCTACAGCCTTTAAAGAAAATTTGTATAAGATGTTTTACAGGTGGCATTTTCCCCCTACGAGGATAGCAAGAATGTTCAAGAACAAATCCGAAAAATGCTGGAAATGTCATCAGAAACCTGGTTCATATTACCATATGTGGTGGACTTGTGAGGACGCTAGAAAATATTGGACTAAAATCCACATGTGGTTGGAAAAAATGACAAAGAAGCATATAGACTTGAAACCGGAGCTTTTTTTGCTGGGAATTTTACCAGATGCTTATAGTAAAGAGCTGAAATATTTGATTGTAAATGTATTGACTGCGGCTAGGATTGTATTTGCAAAAAATTGGAAAAATGAGAAAATTCCATTGCAGGAAGAAGTCATAAAGAAAATATTGGAATGTGCTGAGATGAGTAGATTGACTTTTGAAATCAGAGAGCAAGAAGATAAACAATTTTATATAGGTTGGGATCTTTTCTATCAATGGTTGAATGATGAAATACAAAAATAGAAATGTTAGATAATAAGGAATAATATTGATTTTATTTTTCTTTTCTCTTTTTTGGTACTGGATATAATATTTATATAATAGTTTTCTGTTTCTTTTTTTTCTCTCTTATTTAGGATAGAATTGGCACGATTATATGATTTGTTTTAGAATAAATTACTTAAAATATAGTTATCTCACAAAGGCATGATCGAACAAAAGTCTAGTCAAACTTCTTTTTTTAATAGTGATATTATGATTTATAAGTTTGTATTGACAATAAGAGTTATTATACAAGGTAATTGTAATTGTGACTATGAGATGAGTGCACAAAACTGATGAACCAACCGACTCACTGTTTGTATATAAATATGGGGGAGCTGAGGTTTTTATGTTTTGTCTGTTTGTTTGTATGTCAAAAAACAATAAAAAAAATTTTTTTTTAAAAAAAGTATCTTCTAGTTCAAAAGACTGAAAACCACTAAAGAAAAATATACTAAATGCAACTCTAGGAGAAATATATTTATCTGGGGGAAAATGGTATATCTTTCTCTTTCTCTCTCTCATCTCTCATCTAATCCAATCTTTTCCTGTATATATGTATATAAAGTTAGAATATAATGAACATAATCAAAAATACAGATATTCTTTATGTTGTATGTTATACATTAAAGGAGGGAAAGAGTTGGGCAAAGCAAGTTTACAATATTAAAATAAACAACCTAATAAGCAGAAAAGAATGCAAAAAGAAAAGAGATAGCAAAATATAATATTTTTGGCTATCCCTTTTTAATATCTGCTGATTTGCAGTATATTATAAAACTCTTCTTCATTTTTATTTGAATCATATGTAGAAGCCAGCATGATTGTCTTATCTTTTTTCCTTTTCCTTTTTTAAAAGATTGATATCCTCTTTGCTCTCTTTCAATTAATCCAAGTCTTTCCAGGCAGGTAGTTTCATATAAATTTGCTATTTTACTCTTTAAAAACCCTGTACAACAATTATATATTCTTATCTCAATTTCTCCTGCTTTAACAGAAGACTGTGTCCAATTGTTTTACACATGAAGAAAAACAATATCTGTGTTTTGTCTTTTCATATTTGGAACATTTTGTTATATTTTTATGATGACTTTCATCCATTGGCTTGTATTTCTTACATAGTATGTTTCATACCTATTCCATACAGTTAGTCTCTTATTTTTAAGCCAGTTACAAAAATGATGGTATCAAGATAGAATTAGTAATAAGATCTATTGTTCATAACCTAGAATGTTCACTCAGAATTACCAGCACATCCTGGCCTTGGTATTTGCTGTGAAGAAACTCAATGAGAATACCCAACTTTTACCCAATGTCAGTTTGGGTTTCCATATCTTCAACAGCTTTTTTTTTTTTTTTTTTTGGCAAAGTGGACCTATCTTGCCTCAATGGAACTTCTAGCCACTCAGGACAAATTCATCTCTAATTACAAATGTGATATTCAGAATAATGTTTTGGGAGTCATTAGGGGACCTATTTCTGAAGTCTGTTTCCACATGACAAACATCTTGAGCACATACAAGATTCCACAGGTAAAAAGAAAAAAAATATGTGAAATATATAGGTTCATTACAGTTAAGTTGCTGTCATTTGCTGTTCTTACAAATTTCCCTAGTGAATTCCAGAAATTTTTGAAGGAAATAAGCCCCCTCTCAGAAAATAAAGATAACTTTATCCAAATCTTCGGGAAAAATGTGTTTAATTGTGATTTCTCAAATTCTACTATAGAAGAAAAAGATGAGGAGATCTGCACTGGGGAGGAAAAACTAGACACTCTACCTGTTACCGTATTTGACACAAGGATGTCTGGCCACAGTTATAGTATCTACAATGCAGTTTACATTTTGGCACATGCTTTGTATACCATAACTTCATCCAAGTCAAAAGAGAAGACAAAAATAAAAAAATATGAGAGAAGAATATCTATTCGAAGAAGCCTGGCAGGTACCTTCCAAAGCACTGTAGAAGGAGACTGAGTAAATAATTAAATATTATGGCAATAACAGAATATGGGTTACCTGCCAGGAAAAAAATATAAAACAAACACAAATGAGTTATTCTTATACCTCTTAAATGCCTATGTAATTCATTATCAAAACTCTCAAAATATAATGATGGCTACAGTTCTTTAATTCTCAGCCTTGTTAATGGTTCACTTCTCCATACATTACTACTGGGAAAACCATAGCTTTGAATATATGGATCATTGTCATGCAAGGTGATTTCTCTGCTTTTTTAAGTTTGTCATGGCTTTCCTCCCAAGGAGCAAGCATCTTTGAATTTTATGGCTGCAGTTGCCATCAGCAGTAATCTTGGAGCCTAAGAAAATAAAATCTATCACTGCTTCCATTTTCCCCCTCTTCTATTTGCCAGAAAATGTTGGAACCAGATTCCATGATCTTAAGGATTTTTAAAGTATGTTGAGTTTCAAGCCAATTTGTTCACTCTCTTGTTTCACCTTCATCAAGAGAGTCTTAGTTCCTCTTCACTTTGTGCCATTAGAGTGGTATTGTCTGCACATCTGAGGTTGGTATTTTTCCCATCAATCATAATAACTGGTTTACAATCCAACCATCCTGGCATTTTACATGATACACTCTGAATATAGAGTATATAGTATTTAGTAAGGTGACAATATTCAACCTTGTCATACTCCTTTCCTTAATTTGAACCAATTACTTGTTCCATGTCTGGTAGCTTCTTGACCCTCATACAGGTTTCTCAGGAGGCAGATAAGATGGTATGATACTCCCATCTCTTTAAAAATTTGTTACAGTTTGTTGTCATCTACACAAAGTCTTTAGCATAATTAATGAAGAAAAAGCAAATGTTTTCCTGGAACTCCCTGGAATAGGATTCACATAATCCAGTGAATGTTGGCAATTTGATATCTTGTTCCTCTGCTTATATGAAACCCACCTTATACTTCTGGTTGTTCTTGGTTCACATATTTCTAAAGCCTACATTGTAGGATTTTGACCATGAACTTGCTAGCTTGTACAATGAGTGCAAATGTTGTATGGTAATTTGAACATCTTTTGGCATTGCCCTTCTTTGGGATTGGAACATAAACTGACCTTAATTGAGTTTTCCAAATTTGCTAGCATATTGAGTGCAACACTTTAACAGAATATCTTTTAGGATTTTAAATATCTCAGCTATAATTTTGTCATCTCAGCTGGCTTTGTTCTTGGTAATACTTCCTAAGGCCCACTTGACTTTGTAATATAGGATGTCTGGTTGGAGATCACAATCACACCATCGTGGTTATCAAGGACATTAAGATCTTTCTTGTATAGTTCACCTGTGTATTCTTACCACCTCTTCTTTATTTAGAATAGAATAACAGATTTGGAAGGAACCTTGGAGGTATTCTGGAGGCAAGTTGTTTCACTATTAATTATTCTATCATGGAATTTCTTCTTTTTTCTAGGTTGCTTTTCCCCTTGATTAGTTTCCTCCATTGCTTTGTGTTCTGTTCTCAGGTGCTTTGGAGAATTTCCTCTGCTTCTATTAGGTCTTTATCATTTTTGTCCTTTATCATGCCATCTTTGTAAAAAACCTTCCCTTGGTAGCTCCAATTTTCTTGAACAGATCTCTGATTATTTCCATTGTCCTGAGGTTGAGGCATTAGATTACTCTGATATTGAATAGTTTGCATTGAATTTGGACTGAGATAATTCTGTCAATTTTTGAGATTGTACCCCAGTATTATTTTACTCACTTTTTATTGACTTTGAGGGCTACTACATTTGTTCCAAGGGATTCTTAGAAGTAGTAGATATAATGGTCACATGAATTAAATTCACCCATCCCATTAGTTCACTAATTTTCATGATGCTGATGTTCAATCTTGCCATCTCATGCTTGACCATGAGTCAAGGGATAGTCCACAGTAGGACTATCCTTTTAGCTCTATCCCAGCCTCTTTACTCTTTCTGTAGCTATTTGTAATTGTCCTCCTTTCTTCCCCAGTAGCATATTGAACACTTTTTGACCAGAGGGGCTCACCTTTCTCATTATATCTTTTTGCTCTTTGGTACTGTCTGTGGGCTTTTTAGGCAAGTAGACTGGAGTGGGTTGCCATTTCCTCCTCCATTGAAACATGTTTTGTCAGAACTCTCCATTATGACCTGTCCTGCATGGTTTAGCTCATAGTTTTTTTGAGCTGTGCAAGCCCCTTCACCAGGACATATATTTCCAGGCAGATGGTGGAAAAGTTTACTAGTGTTCATAACTTTCAAAGCAATACGGCCCAAAACTACTAATAAGAATTGGTTGCAAAGCATACCCATAAAACTATTTTGAAGCTCAAAAATAAGCAAAAGGGCAATGTAGTGATTCATGAAGAGTATCAAATATGTAGATATATAATATTTTCCTTTTGCTATTTTGTTTCAATTTGATTGTGTTTGTGTAGTGTATATGTGTTTCTGTTAACACTATGTAAACATTATCTATATGTTATTATTTTTAAATCGAAAAATTTCCACTGCCAAATTTGGATGGAAAATAGCTCATTTATTAGCATGATTAAAACCACAAGGAAGACAGAAGGTAACAACTTTAACAGAAAGTTTTCTCCTATCTAATTAGTCTCCCACATATGTCTCCTGAACTTCTCAGATGGTGATGCTACCAGGACATCCAGGCTTCAATTATATCTCCTTCTCTTTTTCAAGATTCAGTAGATGTTCTTCCTCAAAGATCATCCATCTTAGTTTTAAATTGTATTAGGACTATTATGAAGGTTCTCCATTTTCTCTCTACCTTCTCTCCAATTTAGCTTCACAAGTTTATAAGAAGTACCTCATTTATAAATAGTGCTGGAGAAAATATTTCCTTTGACGACAAAGGGCATATAATTGCTGGATTTGATATTTTCAACTGGGTCACCTATGAAAATAACACATTTACCAAAGCCAAAGTTGGATGGGTACACCCAAACTATTTCTCTTCCAAATCACTCAACATTCATGAAAACTCCATTGTATGGCCTATAAGATTTAACCAGGTATATATTTTGTCCAGATTTGGAAATGGTTTAATTCATGAATATTCTGAATATTCAACAAATGTGATTTTTTCTTCTGCTGCAGCAGTGTCAATTTATTCAAGTGTTGTACTAACAATGTGAACTAGGATATGCTCAATAGTTCAGTATGCAATTTGATGACCACATCTTCAGAACCTTCTGAATAATGTCAAAAGAAGAGTGTTATGCAGTTTAGATTTTTCTCACCAAAATTGGTCAATATTCTAAGGATTCCATTGTATGACCTAGAACAGGGATTCCCAACCCCCCAGACTGCACCATAGCCTGTTTGAAATCAGACTGTGTGAGTGATGAGCAAGACCATTTGCATGAAGCTTCACTCATGTGAGTGTTGGATCCTTGTGCTAACACATGAAGCTCCACTCATGCAAGTGAAGGGTGCTTGAGCATCCATCTGTGCTTCAGTGCAAAGCTGCACCTACACAAGTGAAGGGCGTTCAGGTGTGAATCTCCAACTGCACAAATGTAACTTTGCATGCAAGCACAGTCTGCTCAAGTGCCCTCTGCTCTCATGAGTGGAGCTTTACACACGAATGCAAGCATCCTCCACTTGGATGTGAAGCTCCATTCACACAAGTGGAGGTCATGCATGCACACTGCTGACACAAATCGAGCTGTGCCTGCCACTCAGCCATTCCCCTCCCTCCATGCCAGGTGAGTCTGCCAAGCTAGAAGGATTGGGGACCACTGACCTAGATGATAGACAATAGATATAGATAGATAATAAATGATAAATAAATCAATAGATAGAAACATAAAGAAATATCAGAAATCAGGGGGGAAAGTTACATATTTTGGTCATGTGACCACTGGGTGCTGGTTGTAGGTGAGCAAGTTGCCAATCATCAAAAATGTCTGACTGAGGAAGTGGAGGCAGCAGTAATAACTTTGTCGACAGTAATAAGTAGCTTTTTAAAAGTCTATCATAACTTCAAAAGATCATTAAATAACCAGTTTTAAGTCAAGGACTCTCTATTTTGGGGATGACTTGATATTAAGTAAAATGAAACTGAGCAATGTATGAATTACATTAAACCCAAATATGTGTCTGCTGCATGTCAACTCATTGCTTAGTAAGCATCTTTCATGATAACCAAGACGTACAGCATCCTGTAAATGCTTTCCATGACACCTATGCACCATGTAAAAGGTAGTCAATATTATGTCTCATTCTGGGGGTCCCACATTTAGAATATGTGTCTGTTTCAGTAAGCACAATGCTCCCTAGCATAAACTGATTTATTTTCATCTTCTTCATTCAGAAAATACCCCATTCCCTATGTAATGACAATTGTCACTCTGGTTCTGGTAGGGCCAAAGGGCCATTTTGCTGCTATGAGTGCCTTCCATGTCCAGAAGGGAAGTTTATCACTCAGAATGGTAAGATTTCTTCAGTATATAAATATTAATTATTCCACAAAAACCTGTGTGGAACAAATTCAGTATTTATGTACTACTGACTATGTTATATGCTTTCAGCGATAACATAAGAATAATTATATAATATAAGGTATGGTTGGGATGACTGAAATGAAAGAAACTATTTTATCTTCTCCCTAATTGCCTACCCAGGAGTAATGAACCTTGTCATCTCAGCCTTAAGACATCTAGCCAATTAACATTGATAAAAACCAGATAAATACCAAGAGGAAGGGGTGTCAAACTCAAAGTCTGGGGGCCAGATCTGACCCGTGAAGTGCTTAGATCTGGCCCATGGGACTGCCCTGGAAACAGCAAAGGACCAGCCCACAATGCCTCTGCCAGCAAAAATGGAGCATGGGAGGACCACATGTGCCACCTCCCAGCTTCATTTTCACTGGCAGAGGGTTGCAGGAGGCCATTGCGAGTGGAAATGGAGCTCAGGAGCCTATTTTTGCTGGTAAAGTACTTGGGCCTCTAAAAGCATCCCCAACACATGTAACATCAAACTGCCCACCCTGGCCCATCCCGACTCCCCAAGGTCAAACACAACCCTGATGCAGCCCTCAATTAAATTGAGTTTGACACCCCTGGCATAGACTCTCTAAACTAAAGCAAGTTAAACAATAGGTCTAGAAAGATATTAAATTCATGAAATACTGATTATTTGTTCTCTCAAAACCAGCATAGTCTTTTTAGTTCTACCCTAACTTCCTCACTAGAGGCCTGATGTGCTTCTCTATCTAAT
>NC_142008.1:114212944-114234770 GCF_049901715.1 Pseudonaja textilis
GCAAAATAAGAAGCAAGAAGGGGATTTGTCAAGTGATCTGATGGTGCATTTAAAGGAAGCCCTAAAACTGGATGAGTGGTTTCTGGCGCATTCGAATAACTGTACAGTTAGAGATGGTTTGACCTGGATGGGAGCGAAACTGTATGTACCAGAGACATTGAGAAGCCAAATATTGCAACAGGCCCATGACTCCAACGTGGCTGGTCACTTTGGATTCATGAAGACTTTAAACCTCGTTAAGTGACAATTTTGGTGGCCTTCATTGAAAAAGGACATTGAAACTTATGTGGCTAGCTGCTCAGTTTGCGCTTCAGCAAAAAGGCCTCCTAGTAAGCCAGCCAGGCTGTTACAAAATGTGGCCAGGCCAACAGCTCCTTAGAAGGAAATCTCCATGGACTTTATAGTAGAGTTACCCGAGAGCACTGGACACACAGTCATTTGGGTAGTAACAGATTTGTTTTCCAAACAAGCGCATTTCATACCTTGCTCTAAGTTTCCCTCGGCAAAATAGTTGGCTAAACTATTTATACTGCATAGCTATAGACTGCATGGTATTCCTGAACGTATAATTTCTGACCGAGGGGTTCAATTCACCTCAAACTTTTGGAGGGAGTTCTTGAAGTTAATAGGCTCCGCCCAGGGCTTAAGCTCCTCCCACCATCCCCAAACCAATGGGGCCTGTGAGAGAACTAAAGCAGTGTTAGAACAATACCTCAGATGTTACCTAAATTATCAACAGGATAATTGGGTTGACTTATTGCCGTTTGCCGAGGTGGCATACAACAATTCTGTTCATAGTAGTACTGGGTTCACCCCCTTTAAAGTGGTGTCGGGACAAGATTTTGTGCCCATACCTGAGCTTCCTGATGAAAAACCTAACATCCAGTCGCTAGACGAATGGAAATCTCAATTCCAACTTAACTGGCCAGTTGCTAGCAAAGCATTGGATGACGCCCATCAATCTCATAAGAAAGTTGCAGATAAAAAGAGAGCCCCACAGAAGACCTATCAAGTGGGTGACAAAGTTTTCCTGTCCACCAAATACTTACAAACCACTCAAAAGTCAAAAAAACTTGGTCCTAAGTATGTAGGTCCTTTCACAATTGAACAAATTGTAAATCCTGTGATGGTCCAATTGACACTACCAAAAACTCTTCGACGAATTCACCTGGTTTTCCATGTTAGTTTGTTGAAACCTGAACACACTTCTGGTTTGA
This sequence comes from Pseudonaja textilis, assembly GCF_049901715.1. Taxonomy (NCBI): domain Eukaryota; kingdom Metazoa; phylum Chordata; class Lepidosauria; order Squamata; family Elapidae; genus Pseudonaja; species Pseudonaja textilis. Next base: position 114,214,162 of record NC_142008.1, read on the forward strand.
GACCAACCCAGACTGATCCTCCTATACCATTGCTGATTGAGGGTGAAAGAAGCATTTGCAGTACGATTGGATTTGTTGACTTGGAGGCATTTCCCGGAAGGGGTGAAGGAGCCATTTGAGGTGTGAACTGATCACAAGAACGTCGAAGCTCCAAAGACACCTCAGAGGCTATCACCTAAGCGAGTCTGCTGGGCTCAATATTTCAAGCGGTTCAACTTCAACATGAAATATATCCCCAGAGGGAAAAACATATTGGTGGACGCCCTGTCCAGGAAACCCCAATTTGATAGTCACTGAGAGGAAATAGTGCAGGCTCTGATATCAGCTCAATCAGCAGGCCAAGTAACCACTCGAGGCCAAGCCAACTGCAACCCCAGATGCCTGGAAGACAAACTGACAACTGAGTTGAAAGCAACCCTGTTGACCAATCCCTGGTTCCTGGAGCATCAAACTGAATTGACAATGAATGCGGGACTGGCTTGGAAGGGGACTAAACTTTATGTACCCACAAATCTAAGACTAATGGAACTAAAGCATAGCCATGACTTGTGGTTGGAGGGACACTTCAGTTTCTAAAAGCCCTACATTTAGTCGGAAGACAGTTCTGATGGCCCAAAATGAAATCTGACATTGAGGACTATGTGAAAAGCTGCTCAATTTGTGTCATGATGAAACACAGAACTGGAAAACCCCTGGCCTCCTCCAACAAGTAGCTGAACCAACACAGCCATGGGAAGAAATTTCAATGGACTTTATCATAGAATTACTTGAGAGTAGAGGGAATACAATCATTTGGACTTTTATAGACTTATACTCTAAGCAGGCCCACTAAGCCTACAAAGGACTCCCATTGCAAAAAAAAAGCTTGCAAAACTGTTTGTGAAGCATACCTATAGGTTACACGGAGTACCTCATAGAATAATCTCAGATAGAGGGGTACAATTTACCACCAATTTCTGGAGGAGTTTTTAAGATCTATTGGGTCATCCCAAGGATTATCCTCAGTGTTCCATCCTGCATGCAACATAGCAGTGGAGAGGGCCAACACCATGGTGGAACAATACATCAGATGTTATGTAAATTATCAACAAGAAAACTGGGTAGACTTATTACCATTTGCAAAGGTTGTTTATAATAATGCAATACATAGCCGCATAGGGTTGACTCCATTCCAAATCAACACTGGCATGGAATTTGTCCCTATGCCAGAATTACCTAGAGAACCCCCACATCCATGTCTGTAACAGAACGGATGAACTCATTAAAGAAAGGTTGGGAGGATATGAAAAAGCTTTGACTGAAGTTGCAAAGGATTACAAAAATCAAGCAGACAAACATAGATCACTCCAACCACCATTTAAAGTAGGAGACAAAGTATATTTGTCAACAAAATATTTTAGATTGAAACTTCCTAGTAAGAAGTTGGGGCCTAAGTTCTTAGGTCCATTTCCACTATCAAAAATAATCAACCCAGTCAGGTCCAATGGAGTCTTCCCAATTATTGAGAAAAATACACCCAGTGTTCCATAGTAGTTTATTAAAACCAGCTGTTACATTTATGATAATACCAATACCAATTGCTCCCCTAAACCTTTAATCGTACAGAGTGAGACACATTATGAAATCAAGAAAACTCTCAATTCTAGATTACACTGAGGACAGTTATAATACTTGGTATTATGGAAGAGTTACTCTGTATAAGATGTTACTTGGGTAAAAAGTTGGGTTGTACATGCAGATAGATTGGTTAACCAATTCCATGAGGAATTCCCCAACAAACCAAAGGGTCCCCTTGGAGGGGGAGAGAGGGTTAAGGACATTGCATTGACCCCAGGTTGTGTTTCGTTTCTTATTTTCTTATAGGAGATGAACTTTTCAGGGGGGACACCTGTCAGCTATGGAATTCATTGCTGCTGCATAGCTGGAGAAAGTGGGAGGGGATGATGTAAATTGAGTAGCTCTTAGTAGACAAAATATAATATATATATAACTTTTGATAGTTCAAGGTTACAGAGTGTGCGCAGAAAGAATTAGAAATTACTTTGGGATTGGTTCATGTGATGTGATGATGAGGGAAAAGGGGATGGTTTGGGAAAAGGGGTAGGTTGGGACATTGTGGGGAAACTTTTAGTTTCAGAATTCCATAGAATGTGCCAGGTGCTATTCTAATAAACATACTTTGATATGATGTGTGTCTTGGAGTTACTGACAGGAATGTATTTTCCCTGGAATGCTGACAATTGTCTTTCTAGGTATGGCAAACAATTACTGATATCTGTAGAAATGAAGGAATGAGCAGATAAATGAACACACTGCTATTATTACAATGTAGAAGATACTCTAGTAATGAAGACATGTGTGATATTGAAAGAAATAAGAATATAGCACAATGGGCCCTGGTTAATGGTTTGATTGGACTAAGTATTAGAGATTTATAAACTATAGTAAGGGCACTAATACAACACCTTTGTAATGTAGTCAGTGAAACTCTATGTAATTTAACTTAATTAGGATTCACGCTTTGATTAATCTACCAAATATTAGAACTAATAGAAGATAGGACCAAACTATGTTTTTATTGTTTTACTTCTCTATATATCTCAACATATTAAAAGAAGGTAGCATATGAAGCCATAGATTTTAGGTGAAACATACATGGTGATTTTTTAAAGATAGGCTTTCATCTCAGTGGTTAAAAAATGAATTCCTAGATCATTGTAAATATATAAAACAGCTCATTGTAATATAAAACATGGGCATAATATCTCAAGTTATCAGTTTCAAACTAACAGAAAAGTGCAGATCCTGGGAACAGGAAAGTTTCTACAAGAAATTAATTTTACAGAGTCTATTTTAAAGTGGAAATCAGTCCATATTTTCACTGTTTATTTACAGAACTGTAATTCAACTGTCTATCCTATAAATGGACGAGATGCAAATTTATGACAATTAGAATATTCATTCAATTGGATAGAACAGCACATCAGGCTTTTAGTGAGGAAGTTAAGGCAGGACTACAAAGACAATGCTGGTTTCAAGAAAACAACTAGACAGTATTTCATGACCTTAATTTCTTTTTGACCTATTGATAAACTTCATTTAGTATGCAAAGTTTATGCCTTCTATTTGGTATTTATCAGGGCTTTATCAACATTCATTGGCTGTATGTCTTAAGCAGTGGTGGGATTCAACTTTTTTTTACCACCAGTTCTACGGGAGTGGCTTGATGGGCACACTTTGTGTGCGCACAGATAGTTTGCAACTGACCTTCTCCTGCAATCCTTCACTCTCCCTCTATCTTCAACAGCTGACGTACAGCAATCTGCTGTGCCGTGTGAAGCAGCTGAGCTTCAAAATCAGGAAATAAAGGTCAGTATAGAGCCAGGGTGGGTGGGTGGGTTCAGCAACTGATCATCAGATAGAACCAATTCACTCACAGATGATCCTCAGAGGTACCAGTTCAGCTGAACTGGTCTGAACTGGTAGATTACCACCACTGGTCTTAAAGCTAAGATGACAAGGTTCACTGTTTCTGAGAAGGTAATTAGGGAAGAGACAAAATATTTTCCTTAATTACACTCATCCCAATCATTGTTATATTATCTGTGAATTTATTCCATGTAAGTTTTCATGGAATGGTTAATATTTCTGAACTGAAGAAATCTTATCTTTCTGACTTGTAATCTTTCCTCCTGGACACGGAGAGCACTCATAGCAGCAAAATGGTTTTTCTTCTATTTTGGCCCTACTAAATCCAGAATGACAATTGTCATTACACAGGGACAAAGGTCTTTTCTGAGAGGAGGAGACCAAGAATTAAAACAAATCAATTTGGTAGTTAGAGGCATTGCTCTTATTGAAACACATACACATATTCTGTTTGCATTACCTGAGGGACCCTTAGAATGACACATAATATTGATTACTTCTACATGGTGCATAGATATAATGGCAAACTTTTACAAGGTTCTGTGCATCACGGAAATAAGGAAAGATATCTACTAAGCAATGTATTCTATGCAACAGACAGGAATTTGGGTTCAATTTAATTCATATGTTAGCAATAGCCTCATTCTTCTTAATAGCAAGCTCAGCTCCTAGACAATAGGGTGGAAGTATTTTAATATTGTCCTCCAGGATTATTTTGTATCAACCTAGCCTAAACCTTGTTCACTGATGAAGCTATTCCAGTTCTCAATAAGTGTTGTAATCACATACAACACTTTAGAGCAATTTCAATTCAAAATATGACTTCCATTTTTAAACAGAGCTATTGCTGTTACAGTTGAAACAATAGGTCAGCTCCCAGAATACAGAGAGTCCTTGACTTAATGACAATTTGAAGTTATAATAGATTTAGAGCATTCACTAAGTGGTTTACATTATCAGCATCTTGTCTCCAACAAGCTAGACCTTTATTTATTGACCTCAGAAGGATGGGATGCTGAATCAAACTTGAGTCCTGTCAGTATCAAACTCCTGGATATGGGCAGTCAGCTGAAAAAGAAGACATAACACAAAACCCCGAACATCCAATAGCTACAAACCACATCTCTACTCAACTACCACAACCCAATCCACAAAAAAATCACAAATCCAACAAATAATGATATCCCAATCCTCATCAGAGAAGCTGTTGACTGCGAACAGAAGCATCCCAACACCATCTTATTTGGTCTAGAGGACATCAGTGACAATGATGACATCACAATTATCCACAACGTCATCAATAATTATCAAGCATCAGCCATCTCCCCTGATGAAATACTTGACATTTTCCGCATCAGCCCAGAATTCAAAAACAGTGATGGCTCGGTGGCCGCACGCTTATGCAGGGTCATTTGCAAAAATGAATCAAGTAAATGTACGTTCATTTATACTATAAATTCACTCGCCAAAAGCAACACCAACCATAAGAACCTCTGTTCTCGCCCTGACCTAATCTTACAGCAATGTGTATGATCCCGTGAGTTGCACTCTGAGCTCAAAAGACTCCATGAACAAGGAAATACTAACCTATACATTGACTACTGCATAGAATGTATCAAAAGCAAGACCTTCAACTTACATACCCATTAACCATCACCCCAACATCCAACATTAGGCCTTTTACTTCCTCCAGACCCACTACTACATATCTAAAATGCAAACTACTCAACACAAGAAGCCTCGCAAACAAAATGCATGAATTCCTCATCTTATTAAGCACAACCACATTTGACATTATACTTGTCTGTAAGGCATGGTTAAATGCATCTTTTCCAGATTCCATTGCCACAGTCAGTGAATATCACATTTATCGGTCAGATCACAAAATCCGTAGAGGAGGTGGTGTTGCTATCTTCTACAAAAATCCCTAAATCTAAAAAGATTCAAATTACACAGGAACTTGCTCTCCCAGAGACCATCGTCTGTGAACTGTCCTCAAATGCCACAATCCACTTCTTATTATGCTACAGAGCCTCAGATTATGACATAGTTCATGAAAACAAGCTAACTTCACTGTTAATGTGGGCTACCTCTTGCCCTCACCCTCTTATTTTCCTTGGTGACTTCAATCTACCTCTTATAAATTGGACCCTAAATGAATGTACATCCAAACCCATGTATGCAACCCTGTACAATGCTGTTACTACACTGGGACTGGATCAATTAGTAATTAACAACACTAGACTCAATAACTGCCTTGACCTTATCTTCTGCAGCAGCTCAAACTCAATATATAGCCTACAAATGCAAGAACCCTTTTCAAACAGTGACCACAGTATGATCGACTTTTGTCTCAATTTATACCCTCACAAAGAGGATCCGAATGATGGATCCCCAAAATACAACTTCAAAAAAGCCAACTGTGACCTCAAAGATGCTGACTTATCATCTCTTGATTGGAATATTCTGTTCTCTAGCTTTAATACTACAGAAGACCATTATAATACATTCTTGTTTGAACTTGAAAGAGTCATTAAACTATATGTACCATTAGTAACCCCCAAAACAAAAAAATTACCCATAACAATAAGGAAACTTCAATTAAAAAAAGATCGCAATGGCATAAAAACAAAACTAGCTACTAGCAAACTTTAAAAACCAATAAACACCCTATTCTGACAGATAAAGGCAGAATGCACAAATTACCACTGCAAGCAAGAGGAAAAGCTGCTAGTAAAACATACAAAATCCACCTGCACCTTCTACAATTTTGTTAACACCAAACTTAAAGAATCAAGAACCATCCCACTCCTAAAAGGACCAAATGGGAAAGACTGCAACAATGAAGCTGTTAAGGCCAATCTCTTCAACACATTCTTCAGTTCAGTCTTTGTAAACAGCAATGGTTCATGCCCCACATTTCCTAGCTGTACCACAACTAACTGTAATGACTCACTACATATTGACTTTATAGAAGATAACATAGAAAAGGCACTATGAAACCTAAAACCATCCCTATCTATTGGCCCCGATGGAGACTTCCAGTGACAAAGTATGGACAAGTGGAGGTACTGAAGCTCACTCAGAGTTTTATGCTACCTTTTCTTGCTGTTAGAGCGACCCTCAGGTGTGCACATATCCTGTAGAAAAACATGCCAGTGTGGGGAGACTTGAGTTGCAGTGTGGAGAAGGCAACTCTCATTGCAACACAGAGAGACTCTGTAGAGACCAACAAACAAGAGACCGCCATTCAGTAATGGAAGTCCTGAAGTCTGGATCGATACCTACAAGAGGAAGCGAGTGAATGACAGACTGTGGTGAACAAGGAGTGTGAGTGAAGGAATCTGCGATCTTGATAGAGCGTTGAACATTGGAGAAGTTTAGTAGATGACAACAAAATCAGTCAGAGTGAAGCCCAAAAGCAGCAGCTAAAAAGTGGATATGAGTGGTGGTGAAAGCAAAAGGGCTCATGAGATGGAAGAGGGTAAGGATGCGAGCAATTGGACTGAGAAGATAAAAAAGCTGGAGAGACTTGTGTAATTGACAACAACGGGGAAAAAAAGAGGAATGAGTTTAGCTCTTGGAAAGTGTGAGTGATTTGGTTTGTGGACTCTCAGGAAGATTGGATTAACAAACCTGAGATGGGGGAAGATCAGAAGTGAGGAAGTAAACCACCTTACCGTATTTCTATGGGTGATCTTTTACAACTTATTGGATTCTTTTTGGACTACTGGCTTGGAGGTGTAATAAGTGGAGGAGATTTGTTAATTGAAGAGACCATATGAAATATGAAAGATTGAACTGCAAGAATCTTGAATGAAAGGAGGAATGGCTACACTGGAGGGTGCAGTGAGACTGTGAAACTAGAGACATTACTCAGCAAGGCTGCGCTCCTGGTGTGTTTCATGATGGAACTTTCTGACTTTAGAGACAAAGAGTTGAACAGTTACATTAAGATATTTTATGTTCTGTAGCCTCTGCTGTTTGGACTAATTATTTTCTGATACCAACTTTCTATTTATTTCTCCAGGTATTTGACTGCGGTAAATGGGATCTATTTCTGATTTAGTTGATATATTAGTAATATTGAAGTTTATATTTTGCTTTAATATATAGGGGAAACAAGGAGAATGATAATTAATTAACTAAGTATTGATATTTGATTGTATGTGTTGATTATGTTAGATTAAATAATTAATTGTGATTAATTGTGATTACTATAGTCTAAATAATTAATTGCTGTATATTAAGGTCAACACATCACTACTTAGACTTGTAAACACTTAAAATACTATTTCATAATATTGATATTTAGATTAAGAGTTCCATAGCATTTATAGATATATGGATTAGTAGTATTTAGAACTTAAGTAGAGGGTACTTGATATAAATACTAAGATTTATAAATTTAGGTATTTGATTTTTAATTTAACTCTGAAATTGTTTTGGATATTATTTATGCTTATAAGAGTGATTAGTTCACTAATATACTATGAAATCATGAATTAATCATCTAGAGTAGTGGCTAGTCCTATCTGATATTTTTGATTAGCGAATGCTAATTTGCGATAATGTATTTAGTATAATACAAAAACAGAAACAAATCCTTCAAGAAATGACTTCTACAACTAACACAACACTTAAATCTGGGAAGAAGACTACTCCAGCATCAAAAATGTGGTGGCATCACCCTCAATGATGGCACAAAAGACAATTGAGAAAACATTGTCTGGAGAGAAACAACCATCTATCATGAATGCCAATATCCAGTTGACTCTTCTCACCTTACAAGAATCTCTGTTGAAACTCCAAGAAATAATGATAAAAAACCATACTGAGACAAGAGCTGATATGAATGAATTAAAAGAAGAGATGGGGAATTTAAAGGTGGAAATGAAATTAGACATTTCAAAGTTGGTTCAAAAAAATTGGAACAATCCAGCAAGCACTAGAGAGAAATGAATAAAGGAGGTTGAGAAAAGGATGGAACAAATTGAAAAGAATCTGGAAATGGTTGGTGAAGAACTAAGAAACATGAGCAAAGAAATGGATGACTCCCTGGTCTATCTGGAAGTGGATAAGGCCACAGCATGTTTGAGATTCCAGAATATAGTGGAATCAAAAGAAAAGGATTTGGAACAAGTGATAGCAGGAATATTAGCAGAACTGTTGGAAAAAGACAAGGATGATATCCTGAAAGAGTTGGACGAAGTCTATAGAGTGAGTACAAATTATGCAAGATGTCATAAATGCCCAAAAGAGGTTCACATAATATTTGCCAGGTCCAGGATTTTATATACAAAATATCTAGAGAAGAAACAATTACATATAAAGGTAAAGAAGTCTTGGTGCTTAAACAAATCCCAAGAAGAGTGAGAGAGCAAGAGCGAGACTATAAATTTTGGTGGCCCAATTAAATCAAAAGGCATTGTATTTAGATGGCTAATCCCAGAAGGGATGTTAATCTCATGGGAAGAAAGGAAAATTAGAGTAGACTCCAGGAAAAAGCCCAAGAATTCTATGAATGACTGGTAGGCCCAGAAGAACTGAGTAGTAAAGATGAACTAGAATCAAATTCACAAGACAACCAGGATTACCAAAAGAACAGAGATAGGAATCCCAGGAATTCAAAAAATATACAACAACAACAAGAGAGAGAAGAACCAAGGACACGTTACCAGTTACAAAGAGAGACAGGAGTAACTACAAGACAAGGAGCAAGAATCAATTAGATAACGGATGAGGAAAAGAAAATATTATCAATTAACATAAATGGCCTGAATTCTAGGATAAAAAGGAAAAGAATACTAATTTAACTAATTAAACAAAATGCAAATATGTTTACAAGAAACCCATATAAGGAAGTTAGATGAAAAATATTTAGGATGCCTCAAGCTAGGGAATCTGTATACGTCACCAGCAGACTTGGGAAAAAGAAAGGAATAGCAGTATATGTGAAAGAGCATATCATCTATATGAAAAAGCCATTAGGTTTAAAGGCTGATGGAAAAATTGATTATTAGAAATTAAAGAAAAGCCTTCATGGTCTAAAGCAATCCAGTTATGAATGGAATGAATGTATTGTAAAGGAATTAGTTTCAATAGGTTTTGAAGCTGATCCTTGTTTGTTCTGAAGAGAAAAAGATGGTTTAAGTTCTCTATTACTGTTATTTATGGATGACATAGCAATTATAACTAAAACTGAACAAGAAGCAAATGATACTGTTTATAGATTACAGAACAAGTTCAGGATTAGAAATTTAGGGGAGATTAAGCATTATTTGGGTCTTGATATAGTGAAAACGAATAAAGGTTTTAAAATTTCACAAACCAAAAAGATTAGCCAATTATTAAAATGCTATAGCATGGAGCATTGTAAATCTGCTAAGACATCAATGATTAAGGAATTTACACATAGTGATATCAAAAGTCTTATGTTTGATAAGGAAATATATCAATCCTTAATCAGTAGTCTATCATATCTGAATAATTGGTCTAGACCAGATATATCTTAGCGTAAACCAATTGCCTAAGTATAACGCTGAACCAAATGAAAGGCATTGGCAAGCGGCTAAGCAAATAATTAGGCTTTTAAAACACACAATCAATTGTTCATTATATTTAGAACCAAGTAATGAATTAGTGTTAACTGCATATGCTGATGCAAGTTTTGCTACTGATATAATGACTCATAAGTCAACATCAGGTATAGTGGTAATGTTGGGTAATGCTTTAATAGGATGGAAGTCTATTAGGCAACAACATATTAGTTTATCCACTATGGAAGCAGAATTCTCATGTTTATCATTAATGTGTACAGAATTGATACAATAAACAATTGTTGAAGGATATTGGAATTACTGTACGTGATCCATCTATTGTTTATGTAGACAATCAATCAGCAATTAGAGGGAGCTAGAGATCATAGCTTGCTCTCTGACATTCTGTCTCTCTGACATTCTGTCTCTCTGACATTTTGTTGCTATCTAAGGTCCTCTATTGTATTTATGCTGTGCTTATATTTTGATATATTTTTTTTACTGGAAATGACAAAGGCAACCGGTAAGAAGATTTTGTAATTCGATATTCTTTGGACTGTAAAATGTATATGATCTGGACTGCTTATTGGACTGTGCTATTTCTTAAAATAAACTTTAACTCAATTTAGTGTATCTGTGTGTGGCTGAATAATTATTCATAACTACTCTCATAAATGTTTTCATGTGCATATCCTTGTTACTCAAAGTTTATTCTGTACATATCATAACATTGTGCCTTCCATGACCTATTTGGTACGTCTCATGCATTCCTGTTCAGCCCCAGTCTTCCTGACTGGACCCTCCCTAAACCATGTCACAACTTTTATGTACCCCTGCACACCAATCCTAACTTATGCCATATCCTTATAAACCAGTTTCAATGATCATTACATATCATTCTTTCTCCAGCTTCCCTTCTTCCTCTCCCATCTATCAGCAATCATATCCTGCCTCCTGGTCTTTGTCTTGCAATTTCCTGCTAGCTTTCCCATTGACTTTTTCCCAGAAATCTTCTCACAAGAAAAATAAATGTGGAAGCTATCAGAAATTGGAGAGAGGGAGGGAGGGAAGGAGAGAGAGAGGTTTTTGATGTTCCCTACCAGCTTCCCATGAAGAAATTTAACAGGGAAGCCAACAGGAATTCAGAAGTCACTTACACACTCACAATTTTTTTGCCACCCCCTCCCCCTGGTAATTTTCTTTTTCTTTCTATATAAGGAAATATATCTGAAATGATGACCCAATGGATCATGGGCTTTGTAGTTTTTTGTAATTGTTCATTTCCTGGAATACTTTTCCCTATGGGTAATAACAACTTCTCTATTTCCAAACAATATAATTATATGCTGTACTTGATATATTTTTCTGATATCAAAGTAAGATAGAAATCATACAGACATGACTTCTTAAATTCTTTCCAACTTTACCAGCAGTGGCCATAGAAATAATCTATTAAATAAAATATTTTGTTGAATCAATGTGTGTCGTGTATTTATCTGTCCTGAAAAACATAGGATGGGCTGATGTCTCTGTTCTGGATAATGTAGCAAGGAAGGAGGACAAAGGGTGTTTGCAATTATTTAGTCACCTGTTTTAGACAGGTATCTCCCCATAAGGGAACCATTGGGGAAATAGGTCTGGATTTTCCCCACCGCTCTTATTCTGCAGATTCTAGCCTGGTCTGTCTCATTGTTGTGCTCAATATTTATTTTACCAATCTCTCCTCTACCAGAATTGGTTCCACTTTAATCAGCATCCAATTCCTTTACATTTTTTTAAAAAAATTGTTGATTGGAAAAGCCTGCCTGTCTGCCTTCTTTCCTTGGATTAATTAGGCTAATCCAAAACTTACTTTTAGAAGCATACCGTTAAACCCAGTATAAGATCTAAACCACAACAACCTAAATGGCAACTCATGTGACAGAAGGAAAACATTTTGAATCAAACCAAACAGTACTAAATCATTGACATATCATGAAGCTTGAGGGTAAAACATCTATCTATAAGATGGCAGAGGCAGTAGTGGCAGCGTAAGGAATTCCAGCTGGCACAGGCAGTGACAGGCGACAAGTCCACTAATCCTTCATGAGTCCAGCCAGCAAGGTGGAGAGCCTGATGCCTGAGACTAGCCAGCAGAGAGACAGCAGTTCCATTGCTTGGAAAACACTCAATGATCTGTGATTCCCCCCCATCCTTGCAGGGCAATGAGATGGTAGGCCTGCCAGCACTGGGGGCTCAGCAATTGGCAATTCCTCCCATCCTTGCAGGGCAGTGAGACAGCAGAGCTCACCAGCACTGAGAGCTGTGGGTCTGTGAAGCAGGCTGCTCTTGGCAAAAAAAAAAAAAAAACCCGGCGTCCTTCCTCCTTCACTATCACCATCGCAGCAACTGCCCCAGCAACCTTTCTCCTTCACCATTGCCATCGCAATGGCCAAAGCCTTATTCTTGTATGGCTTCCCCAAACCCTTTTTTCAAGCCCTGAGGCTTCTCGGAGCCAGGGTGATAAAGGCATAGGGGATGCTTCAGTGTCAGATTTGGTAAAGAAAGAAAAGATATTGCAGCAAGAAATAACTTTAAAAGTAAAGGACAGATTGGATTGCTTAACTCTGTGAAAATCAAAATTGTCTCAAATGTCTGGACTTTATTTTTACTACTACTCAACTTGAGGAACTTTGGGAAACTATTGGAAAACCATCTTATTCAGAGTCATTTTGATTGTAATGTTGAAAGGCTGGAAAATGCCTTTCTTTGAGGATTCGGTTTTCCTGCTGGGACACAGACAACTGCTTGGAAGCTGGTTTATTCTTCAGGAAGGCAAGAGATAGCAAGAAGTCTGCGTTCCTGGGGCTAGCCATCTTTGTATAATAAACTCCTGATTTTTATACCTTTTCTCCTTTTGTGTGTGAGTGCTTGTGTTTGTATTTCTTAATGTTTTAAATCCTGTCAGGGGCTGTCTTCCTAATGTTTTCTTATATTTGTTTGGTGGCAATCTCCTATCTGCTATGGAATTTATTTCGTGTCTTTTGTCTATTTGTTTTGCTGATTTGGCATGACCTGTTGTTTGTAAGGGATTTCTTTTTCTTGTTTCCCTAGCTTTCTTAATTACTTGGCTTTTGTCTAGGGGGCTTCTTTCAATACCTTTTATTAAATCTCTTTTCCTATGCAAGTTTGTTTTATGGCTGGCCTGATGTTCCCTTTGGCCTTTTCCTGCTTGGGTGTCACCACTGTCCTCATGAAGTTCCCTTTCCACAATCCTTCATTATTATTTTTTTAAGAGGGTGATCTCTGATTGAATGTCTGGGTATACTTGGTATTTGTGATCAGTCTGGATCACTATCATAGCTGCCTGTCTCCCCTTTAATTTTCTCTTCTGAGAGGGAATACAGGCCTTTAGGCAGCTAAGGCAGGGTGGTATGCATCGACAGAGGCAACACATGAGGGCTCCAAAGACACAAATGGTGACTGTGGTTGTTATAAGGATTTTGAGCCAATGGAAATCTGGCATCCATGAGAAGAGCTATGAAAAGTCCAGGAATGATTGCTCCTGACCAATATTCTGAGATAGCTCTTTCAGGTGGTGGATGTCCCTCCCTACGAGTTCTGAGGTTTCGTCCAGATTGAGGCAACACATCCCTTGGAATTTTTCGCAGCCATAGTTATGCTTCAAGAGAAGGAAGTCTATTGCTGCTCAATTCTCCAAGGTGGCTTCTCTGACCTCCCTCAGTTCTCTGTTAAGGGCATCCAGGGCATGGGAGGTCGAATTCAAGCTTTTTTTTTTTTTGCCAGGGTACATGCTAGTCTATTCAAACTTTTAGAATTTCGCACTGCCAATCCAGGTACCCCTACCAAGGATATTGCCAATGAGATGTATTCTGTTTTTGTGGGAAGGGAGACTTTGGAATCACAGTCTGAGTCTAGGGTTTGGAAGGCTCTCCTGTGTCGTCTCTGTAAGGATGGCATAAGCATGGTTAACCTTCCCAAGGTGCAGGGGTCATTTGTGGCATTTGCAGGAAGGTATGAGTAGGCTTTTAAGCCACAAAGGAAAAACCATCCTGGTGGGAGCTTCAGGTAACTCTATGAAAATGATATGGTCTCTGTATAGTTGCATTTTAGTTCTGTGTTGCTAAGACTGGTGCATTCTGTGACCCTAGGTGTGCTGCACCCAGTGACATTATGATTTCCCTCCTGCTAAGCAAACGTTAGTGGTGTTGAGTATTTCTCTTGCTAAACATTCCCGTATGTTTTCCTTTCTCTGGGATAAGCTTTGGTTCCAGGAACGCAGTTGTTTGTGTTACAAATGTTACAATTATTACAGATAATAATACATAGAATATATTGCATTTCATGTTCCCCGTTGCTAGATTCCTTTTCTTCCCTTCCTCCCCCCTCCTCTTTTTTTTTAAAATAACAATGTAAAAAAAAATGTAAAAGGTCAAGTATCAAAAATTATGAGTAAGGTATGGTTAAAGTCCTTTTTGTTAAAAAAAAATACAATGAAAAAAAGGTTTTTTAAAAAAGGAAAAAATGGAGAAGGTGAGACAAAAATTAAAAAAAAACAATAGTTTATAACTCAGCACCCGGGAGTCCAGTTTTGTGTAATGCAACATTTGCACTTGTTTCCTCACAGTGGTGTGGTTCAACAGTGTTGAAGAATGCTGCAAGCGTCCATTGATCTGTGTCCCGATCTTTCTTGAGTTTGATGGGTGGGATTGATTGTGGTGGAGTTTGGCTATGGTCTATGACTGCTGGCTTTGGATGTGTCCAATGTAGCCAAGAGTCTCGTTCTGCAAACCTTTACGGCGGTGTGTGTAGTCAGTAAAACTTGGTAGGGTCCTTTCCACTTGGGTTGTACAGGGGAGGTTCTGGTGAAGAACTTGATCCACACCCAATCTCCTGGCTCATGTAGATGCAGGGCTTCTTCCAGGGGTAAAGTCTGTGTCAGCGCACTCTGGGTCCAGAGGGTCTGTAGTCTCTTTTGCAGGGCTGTAAGATAAGAAGAGAAAACCCTATCCCTCCCCCCCCATCTAAGCAAAGGGAATGGGGATCTAGACTGAGAATGAGGATCCTAGTAGGGTATGGGGCGGGGGGGGGTGACCAAAAAGGATCTCAAAGTAGGGAAATACCTATATCTTGTCTTGGTCTGGTTCTGAAATAAAAGAGGGCAATTGGGAGCACTTGTGGCCAGGAGAGGTGTGTCTCCTGACAGAGTTTGCCCAGTAGGGTCTTCACCTCTTTGTTTGGTCTTTTCATGGCTCCTTTAAGTAGCCCCACTTCTGATGCATCCCAGCCCCATAAGGAGGATGGCAGGCTTTTTAAATCTTCATGAAGCCCTGTCTTGCTGGTTATCAGCATGATTGTCTTGTGTGTGCCTTTTCCTGGGATTTCCAATTGCAGGCCCTGTTTGCCACATATTATGGTAGCGCCCATTTTACATAGGAGATCTGTTCCTAGTAGAGACAGTGGGGACTGGGGGAAAATAATAAATGCATGGTCTATTGTGAAAGGTCCTAGTTCTACTGGTACATTGTGGGTAAATTCTACAGGGATTATTCCTCCCCCCCCTCCCATTATGCTATCCCAAGCCCCTTCAGCCACTGAAGCTTTATATGGTGGTTCAGTAATGAGGAGGTGGCTCCAGTATCAACTAAGCAATTGTATTTCTTTCCTCCTATAAGAATGGTTACGATGGGTTCCCCTTCTGGGCCGTTTTTTAGGGGGATAGCCAGCCCGTTAAAGGTAGCCATGAATTCAGTGCTTTCATTGTCATGTTCTAGTCAAGAAGGGGGTAAATCTTGTTCTCTCCTTTGCTCCCATTGATGTCTATTGTTATTATTTATTGGAGGAAAGGGAGTGCTGTGTGGTGCCTGGTGCCTGAAACTTTGTTGCTCAGTGTAATGGACTGGATTATTGGCTGGCCTCATGTTCCTAGGTGGTGGGTGATACCAGTTGCAGGAGGGGTGTTGCCTATATTGCCTGCTGAAATGACCTTCCTGTCTGCACCTATAACAATGCTGACATTTGCCTTGCGACCATCCTGCTTTATCGAAATGCCAGCATTTCTTTGAATTATAGGGGGTTTTACCTGGTGTTTGTCTGGCATCATGCTTCATTACAGCAAACATTTTAAAGTCTTCCTGTCTTTCTATTCGTCTCTTTCTATCTTTCTCTTCCTCTTTCAATTTGTCTCTTTGATCATAGACAAAGTTAGCAATCCTGCGCAACTCTGCTATGTCTAAGGTTGGCCAGTTAGAGATGAAGCGGTGGAAATGTTCTTTAATATCTAAGGTGGACTGATCCATGAAGGCTGAAGTTAAAATCCTTTGGTCCTTCAGGCAGCTAAGGTCTAGGTGGGCATATGCAGTAGCTGCTTCTGACAGGTGGACCCAAAAGGCATCAGGGTTTTCCTTTTCCCTTTGTGTTGTTTCTTTTGAAATTCAGACTAGTTTAAAAGTTTTTTTTCTTATTTCCTCTAGAGCTTCTAGTAAATTATCTTTTGCTCTAGTGTATTTGTCCCATTGATTGGTATCATTATAGTCCCAGTCAGGGCGATGTACTGGCCATGCTATGCGGGCTGGGTTAATAGTTCGTCTTTCGTTAGAAAGACTTGTAACAGCAGAGTCATGTGACCCCAGGATGGATTATGGCTGTCTATGATAGATTTCAGGGTTTTAATAACTGTTTGAGGAT
Organism: Pseudonaja textilis; assembly: GCF_049901715.1. NCBI lineage: Eukaryota > Metazoa > Chordata > Lepidosauria > Squamata > Elapidae > Pseudonaja > Pseudonaja textilis. The sequence goes on from NC_142008.1 coordinate 114,230,817, forward strand.
CAGCCCTGAAAGCTGGGGTATCCTTTTTCCAGATGACTAGGTCAGAGGCAGAGAAGGGAGTGTGGATAAAAACATATTCTAGTTGTCCCCTATTTCTGCCTGGCACTGGTTTGCTTAAAAGGGGAGCCATAATCCGTGCCTCAGTATTCCCTTCCCTGAAATGGGTTTCAGGCTTTTCTTTCTTTCTTTTTTATTTTTCTCAGTCAGGTCTTTGGTCCTAACAATTTCAGCCCAGCAGTACCAATAGGGTATTTGGCTGGGCTTAATGCATGTTCTAAGTGCTTTCAGGGTTTTATAATCTAAGGTACCGCTATCAGGCCAAATTTGTCTACCCATGTCATCTCGTAATAAAGCCCACTTTTTGCAAATCCTTTGCGCTTCCTTTCTATTCATTCCAGTTAGGACAGGCATTTGCCTTTCGTCCCAAGCCTCAAGTAATTTATCCAAGGGGGTCTCTTCCATTGCCCTCAAGCTACAACTTCCCATATTCCCTACCTGATGTGGGGATTACTTTGGTTTAGCCGGGCTCCCGCCGTCAGTTTTCAGACAAAAAAGGTCTGGAAAGGACTCCGGTTTCCCTACACGCGGAGTACGGGCCCCTTTCTCGTAGGGAAACTCCGCCGTCAGTTTTAAGACCCCCCCTAAAAAACGGGGATCTTGGAGGACCGTCCGCCCCCTAGCAGCCCGGTACGGGCCCGTTCCTACACTCCGCCGTCAGTTTTCAGATCTCCCTTAAAGGTGGGGATCTGGAAGGACCTGCTCTGCTTTGTAAGGCAAACTATTTCCAATTTTGTTTGCCAGCAGCCGGTACGGGCCCCTTCTAAATGCACAGGCCTTTACTTGCAGGATGCACTGGGACTATTTATTCTGCTTTCTATTTATTTCCCAACAACAGTTCCTTTCTCAGCCCACTCGGTTTTTCTTACGTCCTTCAGAAGGACTCACACTCTGTGATTACCCCTTGCGTTCCCAAATCCAGCCGGTCACGGCTTGTTGGAGCTAACAGCTGGCTGGGGTGCGGCTGACAATCACAGAGGAGGTGAGGTCCCACTGTTTCAGCAGAGAAAACCCACACTCACACACCTGGTACACTCACGCTTCCACTCCCCTCCCTAGTAAGATTATAAATTTGAAGCGGTACTCACCTGCTTTCAAACAGCTGTTGAGCAGAAAAGCCCAAGGACTCCCTTTACTACCCTTATGCCTTCCGGGCTGGGTCTGTGGATGTTTTCCCTGGACAAAGAAGGTCCATGCTGGCTGGGTTTGGATCTGCGGGCCCGGTCTGGTGGCAGGGTTGGCTGGAAAACCTTCATGGTCGGCAATTGTTGAAAGGCTGGAAAATGCCTTTCTTTTGAGGATTCGATTTTCCTGCTGGGAGGGCTCCAGTGCAAGGACACAGACAGAGACAACTGCTTGGAAGCGGGTTCCTTTTATTTTTCAGGAAGGCAAGAGATAGCAAGAAGTCTGCGTTCCTGGGGCTAGCCATCTTCGTATAATAAACCCCTGATTTTTATACCTTTTTTCCTTTTGTGTGTGTGTGCTTGTGTTTGTATTTCTTAATGTTTTAAATCCTGTCAGGGATTGTCTTCCTAATGTTTTCTTATATTTGTTTGGTGGCAATCTCCTGTCTGCTATGGAATTTATTTCGTGTCTTTTGTCTATTTGTTTTGCTGATTTGGCATGACCTGTTGTTTGTAAGGGATTTCTTTTTCTTGTTTCCCTAGCTTTCTTAATTACTTGGCTTTTGTCTAGGGGGCTTCTTTCAATACCTTTTATTAAATCTCTTTTCCTATGCAAGTTTATTTTATGGCTGGCCTGATGTTCCCTTTGGGCTTTTCCTGCTTGGGTGTCACCACTGTCCTCATGAAGTTCCCTTTCCACACTATATTTAACAGTTTCACATGTAAAACCTTTGTCAATGATTAGAATGAAGAAAACTTCAAGTTTTCAGGTCATTTGTTTTCAATTCTATTTTATTTTTTCCCCCTAAATAATAACTGCTGAGGTGGAACAGAAGGCTGTTTTGGCCTAGAAATTTCTATATTGGAGTTTTTAATAGTGTCTAAATCTTATGCCAGCAAAGTAAATGTATAAATCCTAACATTCCAGGTCGATCAAAGCAAGTTAATTCTGCTTCCTTTTCAATGTTATGCTGGAATTTTCATATAACACCTTTTCAGGTGAAAACAAACAACAGAATAGAAAATCTAAATTACTTTCTATTGGGTATAAACCATACTGAAGGAACTGAGAGCTTGCCATATGATTCAAGGAATCTAGTTAATACTTATATTTCTTTGTTTTATTTTTTCATCCAACTCCATTATTTTTTGCATCAAATCTCTTTTAACAACAGTGCTGGAGAACAGGTTTCTTTTGGCCCCAATGGAGAATTGAAAACTGGATTTGATATTTTCAATTTGGTCATATTTCCAAACAAGTCCTTTCTAAAAGTCCAAATTGGAAAAATTGACGCCCTGGCTCCCAAGGAAAAGCTCCTTACCATTTCTGCCAAGAATGCTATTTGGCCCTTCATATTTAACCAGATGTGTCTTATTTTTCACTTTTTAGAAAATCATCTATTCAAAATACAATTAAAAATGAATGATATCTTTTTGTGACAGTCTGTAAGGATCATTTCTCTTCATCATATCCAATCTACTCCTCTTTTCCATTATGCTTAAGTTACTTTTTATCAATTACATAATTTGTCTCTGTGTAAGCCAATTATACCATGAGTCCCAGTTGTTGTAAAATGTTGAGGACTCTTTGTTTTTTAACGCTATTGTTAGTTTATCCATTTCAGCACACTCACAAATTTTCTGAATAACCATTTGCTTTGAAGGTGTATGAGGTGATTTCCAACATTGAGCAAACGCTAATCTAGCCGCAGTTAGAATATGGATTATTACATATTTTGTCTTTTTGGATAAATATCTATCAGAGATCCCTAACAGGAAGAACTCTGGTTTATAGTCTATTTGTTCTTTAGTTTTCTCCTCCAACCATTTTCTGATTTTTGGCCAAAATTTTTGGGTAGTTTTACAAGACCACCACGTGTGGAAAAATGTTCCTTCAGTGCTTTTGCATTTCCAACACCTTGAGCTCATGTTAGGGTTCATCTTCGCCAACCTTGAAGGGGGTAAGTGCCATCTATATAACATTTTATACATATTTTCTTTGTACGCAGCCGATTTCATAATCTTGATGTTTCTATTCCAGATCTTTTCCCATTCTGTTAATGTAATGCTTCTTCCAATATTCCTACTCCATGTTATCATGTTCCCTTTCACTATCTCTTGCTCTAATTCTACCTCCAATAAATATTTATAAAATTTAGAGATATTCTTTTTATTTGACCCTAATAAGATTTTATCTAAATATTGTAATTTGCTATAGATTCCAAACTCTTTGATATCTTGTTTGTATCTGCTATGGATTTGTATATATAACCACTGGTCGATTTTAAATCCCTGTTCCTGTAAATCCTGTCGAGTTCTTAATTTTCCTAGAGGGTCTAATAAATCTTTATATTTAGTCGTTTTTGTTATATCCAAATTGTTGGGATGAACCATTGCCTCCATTGTTGAAAGCCAAATCGGAATTTTTAAATAATGTTTTCTCCCTCCCCTTCCCTTCCCTTCTCTCCCTCTATATCTTTTCTCTTCCCCTCAACCGGCCTTTATCCGGGGTGTTAGGCCAGGTGTTTTCCTTCTTTCCCCCTAGCCGTTTTCTTTCTATTTTGTAAATGTATTGTCGATGTGTTTTTAAATTATAAATCCAATAAAATCTATTTTTAAAAAAAAAAAAGAAAAAGAAAATCATCTATTCATTGATCCACAGAGGTAAATAATTAAATAACAATCACAATCACAATCAAACTTGGATTTAACAACCTCATATTTTTTTGTTTGATGTATATGAATATAAACTACTAAAGTATATATAGGTGGA